>NW_026623238.1:1208383-1288614 GCF_030028575.1 Malurus melanocephalus
TTTTTTTTTTTTTTTTTTTGTGGCTTCTTACATTTGTAAAACAACAAAACAGGAAAAAAGAAATAATAAATTAATACCCTCAGTCAGTGAAACTTCTTGTTTGGGAAAACCACAACCTGTATTTCTATTTATTTACCTTAATCAAATTAATTAATTTAACAAGTCTGAAAATTTCGGCATTTTACAGGATACAGGTATAAATATCTGGCAAGTGGAGTGTATATATTAAACTACATCTACTTAGCTAGTAAATATTTTGCTGCATTAGTTTGCTCATTCCCAAGCAATCAGTTGTGAACTCCAGTGTTGTAACGGGTCCACAGGGAACATTTGTGCTTTGGTTGGCACTTAGATTAAATTCATCAAATTATTTTTTTCCCTGTTCAAGGCTGACATTTCAGAATGTTTTTTTTTTTGAAAGGTTGTGTGCCAACTGCCAAAGTCAATTAATTAGATGGTAAATCTGAAATTTGTGGGGGAAAACTGTCATTCTCTTTTGCTGTGCGACCTTGGAAATGCGAACATTTAATCCACAAACCACTTGGTTTACCAAAGGATCCTCCTCTGCTTGCACTGAAAGTAAAAGCAAAGCTTGCTGAGAATTTTGTGAGATTAGGGATTACCTCAAGGATGGCATTTTACCCTGCATTTTTCTTCTTGGATTTTGATACTTGGTAGTAATGACAATRTCCTTTGAAATCCTGTTATGCTTGAGAGCTTGAAGGATTCAGCACTTAGTAGGAGGAAGCAGTGCAAATTTGTGGGCTCATTTTCCATATATTTGAGATACCTCAGATGAGAGTGTGATATGCAGTACCCAAATTTCCTGGCCAAGGAACTCCATMTTAGATCTGTAAAGGACATCCTAGAGGCAAAATTCAATTGACTTGAGCAAATGGTGATCATATTCCAACATAGCAGCAATATTACAAATTTCTTCCCAAAACATACACCTTCTGAGAAGTATATACACCCTCCTTGTCAGCAAAGGCAGTCTGGTTTCAAAGATTAGACTGTATCTTGCTCTTCTGCCTCCTACTCTGTATGTCTCTTTTTTTGTACATCTCAGTGAATTCCTGATATTTTAATTGAAGCTTTATCATCTCAAGATGCTTGGAAATGAGTGCAGTGCACTGATTGTTCTTCAGCTGTTAGTTCTCTGTCATTATTTTATTATGATTTGTATTTTTTCCCTGCCTGACAACCGTGATGCAGATCAGAACCCTATTTGGAACCCTGTATATGCATGGGCTAGAAACATAGCCCCAAAACAGAGTAAAARACAATAGAACCAATGAACAGACCAGATACATGACCTAGTACTTTTCTTCCTTTGCCATTTCAAATCCTTTCATTCTGTGTTTTGCTATAATTTTAAGTTCAGGATTTGTTTTTTTCCTTCCCACTCCCCTTTTGTTTTTTCTTTAGGAAGATAAAAGATCCCTAAAGAAAGTGGCTTCCTGCACATTCAATAATTCATAAGAATTTGGTCCCTAATTTGACAACTTGGCATGAGGGGGTCTACAGTTCAAAGAAAGACACTGGTTAACCATAATTAATAGGGAAAAATGGTGAAAGTTGTTCGTGCCAAGGGTGTTTCCTAAATAGCAGCTTTGTGTATGTRTTAAGTGCATTAAGATATAGGAAAMTAATTCTCAGGATTCATAATCTTGACCCTTCTCTAACCCCTTTGCTTTATACAGTGAATATATACCAGTTCTTTCTATCAAAGCCTGTAGTGCAAGTCTTGGAATTGTCCTGCCTGTCCAGATACAGGCCAGTTTGCAGTAAGGAAATCTGATTTCCTGTTGAAAATGTCCTTTCTTGTGAAAGAGATTTACAGATATGGAGGCCYAGAGGGACAAAGTCACCTATGTATGAACAGAAGTGGGAGTTCTTCAGCTCTGCTTTTCTGAGATACTATTACTGTATTTAATCTTGGGGATGTTTGAGGTAAAACATTAGCAAGAATGCCTTCAGGAAGAAGATAAATTAAGGATGCCAAGCTGTGGATAATGCTTGGAGTCAAAGCTATTTTGGATTCCTGGGTTCTTTATACTGTAAAATTGAAGTGTTTCTATCTATGTCTGGAAGGAGAATCACTGAGATGACTAGGGAAGCCTAAGTCTTAACACTTGAAGAACTTCAGATGGTGCAAAGGCTAAGCCATAGATGAGYGAAAATTTAGAATATTGACTTAAATATTATCTGAAGCATCTGAAGTTTGGGGTGAGTCTAGAACTCAGCTGATGTGTGCTTAAATTTCCTTGCTGYAGGATGAATTTGTTGCTATTTATCTCAGGGCAATGTTGGGCAGTGAAATGTGTCAAGTGCTCTCTTATTACAGTAATAACTGTACCATATATGGACTTAGAGAGATAGAAAAGAATTTTTAATGGCTTGTAAAATTTGACAGAGAACAAATCCCATGAATGTTTCTAGGTGATTACCAAGTTTTCCTCAGCCAGTGGTGGTTATCTCTRTATTTTCTGGTCAAAATGCCTGTATCTCCCTGTGATATGTGATTCCAGTTTTACAAGAGATAATTCAACATGAGAGAACTAAACATCCTAGTTTTTTTCCCCCTAATGTTGTATGTCAGCATTATCTCCTTCAGTAGCCTTGTCCACAGGAAGTGTAAAGTTTCCTGCTATGATTGTTTGACTGCTGCCAATTATCAGATCTGCTTTTGGCAGCTTTCCCCACCAAACCTGCTGATTAGCTAATGTGTGGTTACTAATACAATATGGGAAACTGGTATAAATGAAGAAGCAAAAGATTTATTAATTTCATGTGCTAATTACTGTTTGTAATATAATTATCAATACTGTGAAAAGCAATCCTGGCTTAAGAAAATGCCAGGTTTCTATGTCTTGTGAAATGAGGCACAAGAATTTAGTGCAGTAAACAGGTATATTTTCCCCTTGATACCTGCACATAATTTTCATTAGATTCACAGGTTTCAAAGGCAGAAGAGAGATCATTAGAGCTTGGAATCCAACTACCTGCAAAACACAGACCAGAGAATTTCATCCAGGTACCCTCTATCTGAGCTAATAGAAAACAGGAGCCAGATCCTGCACTGGATGTACAGCAGTTTTACTCCACTAAGCTGGAATAATGGTGATTTATACCAGCTGAGAAATTGGCAGTAGACTTAAATGACAATGGATTCTTTTTGCATAAACCTAAATGAAAATGGTCACTTATATTTTAATAGCCATGTTGAAAGAACCTTGCTGGGAGCGAGTTTTTGAAAAGTATTTTAAGCTTTAGAAGAAAATGAGGGTTTTTCCAAACCTTTATGGGATGATTGTGTTCGCTGTTGTAATTTAAATGTGTCCCTTCACTGAAGAAAAGACATAAATTCAGCAGAAAAAAAAATCTCTTCAAATTCAGACCTGTGCCAAGATTCTTATTTGTAATTAAATCATGCCCTGGGATTTTAGTGGGGGAAGGAAGAACAAAATAATGTAATAAAACCTGAACATTCTCAGAGCCAAGAGGAGCTTGAACTTAAAGGTTCAAAGATTAAAAGTCTCAAGAGCTAAAAAGTAGAGTCTATGATTTCTTTCATTAGGTTCTATATTTGGCAAAACAAGATGTCTCATTACTCTTTTGTAGCCATCTGCATGTGTGTGGGGATGATGTTATTATATTTATAGCAGATACAGTCTCATCATTTAGTTACAGACAGAATTCTACCTGCTCAGTGCTACAGGGTTTAAGAATGCACTCAGACAATATTGACACTCAGACAATGCCATAACATCCTGCAATCTGCACAGAAACTGAGGCTTTGTTCACACCAAAGCTGAATATAAAAACTTCCTTCCTGCTACCCTAAAATGAGAGAGTGTTTAAATGAAAATACCAGTGTGGGGAGAGTATCCTTCATATTCCGTATAAATTTTTGTTAGTTCTGCCTCAGGAGAAGGCGGTGAAGGCTTTTTTGTTTGTGATACAGAAATCTGTGACTATCACATCAGCATGTAGAATATGTAGAAAGACAACTTCTTATTAGAGTAACAGCTTATATAGACAGTAAGCAGAGAGAATTATCTCATAATATTCCCATTCTCAGTGATCATAAATCAGCTGTTGTTTTGGCTAATGAGCAGTTTAAAGTGCTTTATATTTGCTGAAGAAAACCTAAGTAGAAGACACATTTTAATACATTTCCCGTACATTTTTTCTCTTAGTGTTTTTCTCCTTCAGAGATGGAAGTCTGTTTCAACATGACACAACACATTTGATGGCACTGTCAYATGAAGAAAAGCCTGATACTTTACTGCACAGGTAAATATCAGAAGACATGGTCTGAAGCTTCCAAATCAAYCCTGATTTTCTCTTTCTTTCTTTGCTTTAAGCAGGGCTAGAAGAGCCAATCCCTCCTTGAAAAACAGAGTTTCTTTTTTCCCTTATCCAGAAGGATTTAAGTGTTCCCCATCCTTTAGGTTCCTCAGGTAACTCCATTGTAGATAGGTAACACTAGGTACTTGGTAACATCACACTTGCCTACGAAGTTTATATCAACATCACATCCTCCAGCATGTTGCACACATCTGTCTCACAAGGAACACGCAGCTGCAGAACTGACCTTSCCACAATGGTCTAAACCCAAAGTTCATTCAGAACTCCATTAGAAAACTGAGAAAAAAACCTGATTATCTGTTTTATGCAGCCAGGCAAGACCAACACTGTGTTAAATACACTCGGTTGCTGAAACTCAGACTGTTAGATACTACTGTAAAATGGATCCTCTGGGGTGAAACACTGGGAACAGCAGCTTATGAAGGAGGGCAGCCCTTAGCAGCACCGTACCAAGTTTGGTGATGCACTACAGCATGTAGAAGCCACTGCTGCTTCTCACCCTGCCTCCTTATTGCATCTTCTGCCCAAGGATGTGTGTGGAGTGTGCCAGCATATTTGCACTGTGATACAAGGAAAGAAAAGGCAAAATATGAGTACCTTGCAGGAGCCAGGCAAGAGAGGCTCTGACTGCATATTGTGTACTTGCCTATTACTCGTTTTGATCCTGTGTTTATTCTTGGTTCAGTGCTACAGTCCTCAGACCACTACACTGACTTCCAGGAAACTTTAAAAATATTGTTTTCCGAAAGCTGAAGTTAGGCTATTGTTATAGAAAAAAATAGCTGTGGTTTATGGTCTTGTCAAATTAAGTCCAGCTTCAGTAAACATGAAATCTRTATAGTACAACCTCAGCAGTGAATAAAAAAGGATTATTCAGCCAATCATATATAAATATCAGTAATATAAAATTCTGACAATTGTAAGAGAATTGCATTCACAGAATGCACTTTCAGCCTGATGATAAAACATCAGTCTCTATGTAGTTCAATTTTTGTCATTTGCTTGTGGACTACTTCCTTCCCATACTAAAATTAAAATTTAAAAGACTTTCACTTTTGAGGAAAAGAGCATCATTGAAGAGAAATTCTCCCTGGCAAATTAATAGATAAGGTCTGCCATGCTAACTCAAAAGCAAGCAAAAGGTAAAAATTGAATCTCTTTATCACAGTTGAGTCATTTTTCTAAACTGGGGAAGTAATATAGGATGGAATATATAGGACAGATTCTCTAACAGAAAGTGCTTTTAAACTTTAAAAGATCCATAACTAATATTGGGAATGGTTATAAATGACAGTCTTCTCTTTTAGATTATGTTGCATTTATTACATTCTACCAGGACTTTATGGAGACTCTCAAGGAATTAAAGTTATATTTATGATAAAAATACGGAGCTGCTTCTAAATAGCATTTTCATCATATTAACTGTTGCCTAGATAACAGGCATATCTCCTTGAAAACCTCTATTCTGGTTTAACACTACAGCTTGCAAATTAATACGGTCATTATAAGACAGCAAAGCTATATCACTTACCATTTCATTATTGTTCAAGTCAAAATCCATATTTTTTCAGTTTTCCCTAGGGTTACAAACTGGATAGGGAAAYGTTATCATCTTGCAGAATAATCTCTCAAGGCTCACTCTCTTTGGTGTTAAGAGGAGCTGTTAATCATATTACAATAATTTTCATATTAATAGGTCCTGTGTAAAGAGAGAGTTAATGCTCTCCTTCTACATTCAATCCTCCAACAGAGTTTTTTTTATATATGTTTATAAATATATATATATAAAAATATATATGTTTAAATCTGCTTGGAACTAGATTAGCACAAAAGATATCACGTCCTACTCAGTATATGAATCAGGGTCAAATCAACAGCAAACCCTTAAATTTTTAATCAAAATGGCAATCTGTCATCCCTAAGAGAGTTAAGAAATGTGTAAGTGAATAACATGAATATGTTTTAATGGAAAATACATGGGATAACTTACTGCAGCAAACTGAAAATGATCCATGCAGTATCTAGAAGATACTTTAGTCCTTGCATGAGAAGCTGTGATCCTAGCATGCATATCCACCCTAAATCAAAATTCATCTTTAGACCTGAATTTTGAGGTTTTTTTAGGAATCAACACRCCCTTAATTTTTATGATCTTTTTATGATCTTCTCAGATAGTGAAATTTTCTGAAAGCTTCTCATATAAAGTTGTACATTTAATAATGTAATGTTACTTAAACTCAGAGCATTTTTCTGATATTTTTCCTTTTTTCCAGTCTGCTGACCTGAGTAACGCGATCTGCTCAGAAGAAGTTGAGTGTGAATTTAAGAAGCCGTTCAAGGGGTCAGGTGTTTGCCTAATTTTCAGCAGCCTGAACGTGAAACAAAGGTGGGCCAGGTCTGCAGAGATGTGGGGGTGACCTGGCTCTGCTCCTGCTCTGCCCCTGCTGTGCTCTGGCTCATGGGAAGCTGTTCCATGCAGGAGCCCGAGCGCTGCGCTGGTGTCACGGATAATGAGCCCCATGGAGAGCAGAATTGCACTGCGCTGCCTTAATGTGGCATTCTGGCTCCTGGAGCCGGCCAGCTTAGCCCAGGGAGGAGCTGCTGCCTCTTCTTGGGCAGTGTGGGAAGATGCTCCCTTGGTAAAGCTTCCCCTGCTGTCAGCACCCGCTCTCCTTTTGCTAAGCCATTTTACTGTAATGATGCCACCTCTCTCAATGTCCTTCGTTGTTCTCCTGTCTGTCATTCCCTGGGGGTCTGATTAAAATCGGTGGAAAGCTCTCTTGGATTTTACTGGCTTTGGTACTTTGGCTCTGCTCCTTAATGTGCCTTTCTCATCTGTTTTTAACTGCTTTCTGTTAGGCTCACTTCTGCTGTGTTCTAAACATTCCTCATCTTTCCCCACTTTTGTATTTTTGTACTTTTTTTCCTATTCTTGACCTGCTCGACAACTGTTAAATTACTTAGGCAGTGAGTAAAATGAAGATTAAAGAAATGCTTTCAGCTTTGAGCTAAAATGTGTTGACAGGACTCACAAGAGGCCTAGAGGACACATGGGAGAGTAGCATCATTTTGGGGGAAGAAAAGCTAGAAAAATGACTCTCATCAGATCTGAGGTTTCACCATGATTCTGTGGCAGCACTCCTGGCTGTCTTAATGAGGTCATGAATCTGCTAGCAGTGTGTAGAAACAGTTTTAATTGGTGATAATGTTAACACTTGTTTAACAAAATTTAAGGTAGCTGGAATATGGTTTTATCCGCACTATACTGGTGTAAATCAAAAGTAATGTTATTCAAACTTATGTTCTTCTAGAATAGCAGCACTTTAGCAGAAATCAGATTCTAAAGCACTCCTGAATTTCAGATATTATACTGTATTTCCATTTATAACCTGACATAATTCCCACACAGCATATGGTATTAATCTGGTGTAAACACCATGTTATGATGATACTCAAACACATACAGCTGACATGAAAATGTCTTCAAGTACAATATTTCCAAAAGTAATTATGTCTATATAGTTGGTAGTTAGCTCGTGTGAGATTTTATTTCTTATTCATACATACATGAAGGTTCGCAGAATAAAACTTTATATATAAAAAAGGAGATATTCTCACTCTTTGMAAAAAAGTAAGGAAAAATCAATATAGTCTACTTATTTTGGCCTGTCAGGCTTTCATAAGGGAATCTTACCTTTATGTGAACACAGGATTTTTGCASTTTTGGAATTTTCTTTTGTTTGATTTAGAGTATAGACATATAGATGAATGCAAAGAATACAGTGACACAAAGTGAAACTGATGATATTTTGATTAGAGAAAATGAACTCCAAAATAAATATTTAGGGAAATTTTGCAATTCTCAGCAAAGGTAATACTCTTGATGTGTGAATGCCCCAGAAATAAATCTCTTCTGGTAATCAAACATTTTTCAATGTTCTCTGAKGAAAGGGGTGGGACACCAGCATCCCTTGTCCAGGTAGATGCATGTATGAAACCCTTAAAAAAATTGTCTGAGACTGGAGTTGAGCCAATCATTTTGTCCAAAGGAGATCAATAAAAACATGTCTTTTGGAAAGTCAATGCTTATGGATGGTAATATTTTTGCTTGAACACTTGCCAGCAGGGCCTGATTCATGGGTAGTGTAAATGTTCTAGGGCCCTCTCACCTGTTTGAGATGAATTTATTTATTAGGATGAAGTGTACCTTTTTCACAGATTGCTTCTAACTCTACCTGCTACCTAGAGTTTCAAAAATTTTAGCCTTTCATAGCCCCTTTTATTTCTACCTGACGATCCTTTCTTAAATACATTCCTAAGACAAAGAAAATAAGGCAACCTCAGTATCACATTTTCAAAACAAAAAGGAACTGCAAGAAACTGCTTAACAACCAGCTCTGCACTCGTTAGCTTCAGTATAAATCTGCAATGACTTTATTTTTATTACTTCATACTTGCACTACAGTGAATAACAGTAGGTTAGGCTGTTGATGGCATTATAAAATGAGCATTTCCAGCTCATCYCTATTATCCACCACAATATCTTGGTTTTAAAAAAGAGACGGCTAAAAAAAATTGCAACGGGACAAGAATAAATCTGGAATAACTCCACTGAAAATTTACACCAAGAATTGAATTTAGCCCACTTTGTTGAATTCCTTTTAATGGTTTCTGCAYGTTCAAGCATCCACCAGATATTAGATGGGAAGCAGCAGCCTCTCTGTTATCTGCGATCCAAGCAGGACACGCGGGGTGAAAGGGTAACGCATTATCGCTCTGCGCCACCTGGCCCATCCAACACAATTTGAACAACCATAATTGTATTGATTACTTCTTGTGCTCATGACTAATGACCTCTAGCTGCAACCTTGCATTTTCTAAATCTTTTATATTCTGATTTAATAATAAGATTTGATTAGAAATTGCCATTAGCCAATGCCAATGATTAGTCAGCAAGACTCAATGCCGCCAAGTTCCAATGAGTTTCATTATTCTGGAATTAAAAAGCACAGAGAACTTCTCTGGGTTAATAATACAATGATTCTGTCTCAATCAGGAATGAAAGAAAACAGCTCTAATATACAAATGCAGCAAAATGTGTGGCTATTACTAACAGCCACATTTTACAGAGAAGTGTTTGAAGAATTAAAGGGGCTTTGTCACAGATGGTTGGGACAGTTTGCTTTTACTTTTTATATTTGATTGGAAAGCCAGTGTCAGATGGTGTGTGAGGGGACATTTTCCTAAGGAAAGACATTTCCTTTGGTGTAAAAAGAATATGGACTTTATTCAATTTCTCCATGAGCATCCCTACCACAAGAAAAAAAATGCAAAATGTGTGTCAGCAAAATGAATTGTGATGGCTTTAGAAAATGACTAGAGGTTTGTCCAGGTTATTTACCTGCTGAGAATATATTTAACGATGTGGCATTTTGCATTTTTTTATTATATGACTTATTTTTTAAACAAAAGGTCATACTGTCACATCCCTCGCAGAAAATAAAGAACTATGCTGTCTTCTTTCAAGAGGGTAAGATATTTAAACATATACTAATTTTTAGACATTTAGCTAAATCCTGCTGAAGAGTGTTAGGCTTAGAAAAGACTTAAGCATAAATCTACGAKCTCTGCTGGATCCAAATTGAGACCAAATTGGTGTTTCTGTATTTGGGGTGCACTAGAGGAGATGCTCTGTGGGGTAAACATCTGCTATGGGATGTGATGTTCCCTCAGATCCCATTGAAGCTAATTGAGGACTGGGTGACATTGAAGTCAATGAGAGCGGAGAGCACTCAGCACCTTTCAGGTTCAGGTCTCTAAATAATAAAAGACTCTTGAGACACAGTAAAAGCATTTCCTGCTTGTCACACAGGASCTGGAAAGCTGTCCTGTCTCACTTTCATCCTCCAGAAAACATGCCATGTCCCAAATGTGAGTCCCATAAGATTTTAAAGGTATTTGAATAAAGAAATACCTTTTTAAAATACTGCAAACACAAAATCTTGTCCCGGGTTTGCATGGCAAGGTTTTGGTAGAGGGGAAGGCTACAGGGATGGTCTCTGTGAGAAGCTGCCTGAAGCTTCCCCATGCCTGGCAGAGCCAATGACAGCTGTCTCCAAGACAAACTCACTGCTGGCCAAGGTTGAGCCCATCAGTGATTGTGGTGGAGCCTCAGGGATGACATAGTCAAGAAGTGGAAGAAAAACCCACCAAACTGGGGTACAACAGCTGCTGGAGAAAGGAGTGAGAATATGTGAGAGGAACAACCCAACATAYCCCGAGGTCAGTGCAGAAGGAGGGGGAGGAGGTGCTCGGGGGTGCCAGAGCTGAGTGAGACAGGCTGTGCCCCTGCAGCCCATGGAGGTTCATGATGGAGCAGAGATCCACCTGGATCAAGGGGATGCCTGAAGGAGAGTGTGATCCCATGGGAAGGCTGTGCTGGAGTCTCCTGCCAGGACCTGTGTCCCTGTGGAGAGAGGAGCCCATGTTGGAGCAGGTTTGCTGGCAGGACTTGGGACCCTGTGGGGTACAGTCTAGAGCAGGACCGTTCCTGCTGGACTGCACCCCATGAAAGGGAGCCATGCTGGAGCAGCTCATGAAGAACTGAAGCCCATGGGAAAGACTCTTGGAGAAGTTTGTGAGAACTGTCTCCTGTGGGGTAAACCTCACGTTGGAGCAGCAGCAGAGCATGAGGAGATCTCCTGCAGAAGAGGAAGGAGCAGAAGGGAGACCATGGGATGAACTGACCACAGCCCCATTCTCCATCTCTCTATGTTGTCAGGATGAAGGAGGGAGAGAAATCAGGAGAGAAGCTGATCCTGGGAAAAAGGGAGGGTTGGGGGGAAGGTATTTTAAGATACAGGTTTATTTCTCTGTAGTTTGTTTTGTAATAAAATAAACTAATTTCCCTAAGAGGGGTCTGTTTTGCCAATGAGAGTCACCGGTGAGTGATCTCTTCCTGCCCTGATCCTKACCCACGATCCTTTCATTACACTTTCTGTCCCCTGCYCAGCTGAGGAGGGCAGTGATRAAGCATCTTTGGTGGGCACCTGGCACCCAGTGAGGATCAACCCACCACAAATCTTTTGTCACCTTCAGGAATATAATTTTTAAACATTCTTTGTTAATAAAGTTTGCTTTTGGCAACTGTTGTTTTCCCGGCTTATTATAAGTGCCTTTAAAATGTTTCCATTAATTAAGGCTGCTTTTATGGGCTACATCCATTTAGTAAAATTGCAGAAAGAAGTGCTGCCGACACATCTGCCATTGACTTCTGTTTGCCTGAGCATTTTATACCCCCGTGAATAGCTCAGTGGGGAGAGAAAGCCTGCGAAAGAGAATGATAGAAAGTGGTGAATTCTGTCCAGCAAAACATGGAGGTCAGGAGAGACTCAGCTGATTACATACTCATGTTTTCCAGGATTTCAYGAGGGGAGTGGAAAGTTGGTTAAACTCTGGTTACAACAGAATAGCTCTCTTAAAACATACTAACTGAAAYAGTCAGAAAATAAAAATGTATAAAATGTGAGTTTGAATATATGWGATTGTGTTTTGTGGGATCAGGCAGGAAGGAGGTTGATCTGATCATCTCTGTATTAACTTACGGAGGTTTTTATACACCCTCAGCTGACAGCATTACTAGCCAGATTATAATTATAATTACCTTGGCTTCATCTCAGTGTTTATCTGCCATGACACCCACCCAGCCACCTGCCTGCTATTAATTCATTCAACACTAACTTCATCTTTTTTCTTTTTATCTTGTTTTTTTCCTGTTATCCTTACTTTAAAAAATGTGCCCGTTATTAGAAACGAAATAACACAATATTTGTTTGTCCATGACATCATGTATTCCTTTGTTAAAAAAAAAGAGAAAAAACCAACCCAGAATTCTTCAGATTATAAAAATAACCTGTTTGTATTTTATAGTGAAAACTGGAAAGATCTGGCATTTGACTAAAAAACTCGGAACAGCTGATAATCTTCTTTAAATTGAATCTTTTTTTTTTTTTTTTTTGTCATCCATAATACTGCCAGATATTCAAATAAGAGGAAATTCATGACAAAGGGCAATAAGCACGATACACAGTTGGCTTGCAGGATTCCACTGTGGGTGCAATTCTGTATCAGTGCTGGATATTTGTTGCTGTTGCTGCTCCTGAGGTGCTGAATTTTTTAATTGTTCTGACWGAACACTGAATGTCCAATTCCCCTGCAAAATGATGATTTAAAAAAAGAAGGAAAACCATGAAAAACTTGAAAGAACAGTCATGCCCACAGTGCTTAAAGCCTTGGAAAGACTTAACGCTGCATTCTGCTATGCTGTTTATGGGACAGAAACACTTCTCCCCAGTATGCCAGGAACTGAGAACTGGTGCTGCAGTGTGGATGTTCTTTTGGGTGTTTGGTAGATTGAAGAACATACTGTAATGTGTTGGAGGAAGCTAATTATAATAATGGCTTGGGGTCAGGTAAATGCTTCACTATTTATCTGACCCATCCACTGTTTATTATACTCCTTGTGTCAACACATTTTTACAGAGTGAAAATTAGCAACTAATTAATTTAATTTCAGGAGTTAATGCCACTGTAAAAAAAAAAAAAAAAAAAAGGGAAAGCAAGGTTTGTATTGAATAGTGATGTTTCTAGAAGTGAGCATTATAAACGTGGAAGTGAAGGGTCTTTAAAAGCAGCTTTGAACTGAATGATCCAAAGGTCTGATTCTGCAATCATTCATCAAGCATCAGTTCATCAAACTGTGCTTAAGTATCTGGTCAAGTCTTGTTCAAATCAAAAGCACCTGTTTAAATGCTTTCTGCACTGGGGTCTTAGACCCTGCTCAAGCAACATTTCTGACTTAGCTGATCCTGCCTCTCTGAGAAAATGTGTCAGGGGGAAGTCCTAATTGCCTGTATTCCTCTCTCATCTGGTGATGCTCCTTTTTCCAGTGGCATTTCTGCTSTCTGTCAGTTAAAAGTTTAGAAATGTCAGAATCTAAGACACTACTCAAACCTCTGCAGAGGTTTTGGGGACACTGTTCAAGCAAGCAAATGAATGGAAGGAATTTTTTGAGGATGCATTATTGCTTATTATATTTTTAAGCTCCCCCAATTATGCAAGCCACTGTTTTGTTTTAGTTTCAGCCAACACCTTCTTCCTTTACCATAACCCACAGAGACACAGTAACACATTGTGTATATGGAGACAATAATTGTTTGCATTTTTATAGTCATTTTAATGTGAAGACTTTAAGTACTTTAGGGCCTTCTGGGCCTGGARATTTTCCCATCTTTCCTACTTTCTTTTTCTTTTCATATTGCCTTTCCCATCTTTCCTCTCCTCTATCCTTTTATTTTGAGATGAAGTCAGGACTGGAGGAGCTAAGGCACACTTTGCCCAGGTTCTGGATGATTTCTTTGTTTTCACTCCAAGCTCTGTGGGAGGATGAAATCTCTTCTTCCCCTGAAGGCTGTAAGAAAGCCCCAGTGTGTCCCATCCTGAGTGACTGAAGGTCCAAGGGCTCCAAAGCATGCTGCACACTGCAGCTGCTGAGCAGTTTTCTGTAATTTAAGTAGCCAGCCCCAGAGGTGCAAAAAAATCTGTGCCAGAGCTTAGAAAACAACCCAGATATCTTAGTTGTTCTTCTTAGACATTAAACAGCTTCCACTTTCAATGTGCAATCAATGATTGCTGGGATTTTGGTCACCTTTTAAAATAATGGACCACTGCATGCAGGAATCTTTATTTTTAGACTTAGTTTCTCTAATGATAAATTCAGGAAATATTTTAATMGTGTGTAATTATCAGAACTCAGCTATCAGTCTACAACTTTTATTCAGCCCTGTGCTGATTTGGCACTGTTGGCTGGCCTGGCTCTGTCTTCAAAGTCATCTTTTGTGTGAGACAGCAGCTGCTGCAAGGGAAGTATGTGCAGCTACAGCTTTCACCAAGACATCCACAGCTCTGAGGCTGGGGACAGACAGGGCAATGCAAGGCCTTATGATCTACCCCATCTCATTGAAAAGGTCACAGAAGTCACCAGATTGACTGCAGAACATTCCCCCTGAGCAATGCACCTTTGGTGCTGCAGAGATGCTGCTATTTTTGAAGCTGTGGTCCACACAGAACACGGATCTTTCTTTAGCATGAATATCAATGCATGGCAAATGCCCTCAGGGGACAGGGGGAGGCTTCCTCTTCAGTGCAGCATTTCAACAAAATATTCTAAATTAGAGTAATATAAAATAGGCAAGAAAATCCATTGCTTGGTTTTGCTTCTTCTTTCCAAAAGCAGGTCAAGGAGAAGAGGCAAGGAGAATCTTTACTGTGGTCAACATGCGTATTTTTTTCTTATAAAGAGGTAAGAATAAGAAAAAGATTGATATACTGGGAGCTTGTGAATTATTTCTACAATATAAGGCTCATCAGGTTAGAATGGGCTAGGGGAGATAGTGCTGTAGGATAGCACAGAATAYGATGGATCATGTATTTTAGAGGAGAGCTTTGAATGTGTCCCATGTCCTCTGCTTTTACCCCACAAACCATGTACAAAATCTATACCTGTAAAAAGATCACCCTGTGCAAAGTATGAAGGATTTTATRCAGTATATGATGCCCTTGTTCTAGAGGTATCTGCAAAACCTCCAAAGATAGGTAGAGGTATGGCCCAAACAGACAAATATCCCATTATATACTTAGTAGGGATAGAAAATGGCCCTTCTTTTCACATCTCGATGGGAGTTATAAATGGAAAAGCTGCTAAAAAATATGCAGTCAGATGTGTCCACAGAGTATTTTCTTCCACACTGTCATAAAAAATTTTGAATCACAAATATTTTCCTGTTCACCTGTGCCCTATGTGAACCCTTGATGAACAGACCAACCCTCATCCTGCTGTGAGTATCTGCTGTRTCTCACAGTTGGTTTGCAAGCAAGCCACAAACAGGTTTTCTGTCTTTAGACACTGCTCTGGCCCCTGGCTGATGAATAAATCCCAGTCCTGCCTATCACCTGCACTGCACCTGAAGGAGAAATCCTTCCTGGAGTCCTGATCCTGCAATGACATCCCACAATAGTCACAAGCGACCATACAGAATGACTGTTCAGTTCAGTCTCTTGATGACTGAATGAACACCATGAAGACTCAATAMGGCTGAGCTTTGTTACTAGGCTTGTTTGATCATCAATATGTGAATACTCAGAGGTGTGAATAAACCCAATATGGGAGGAAAAAATCTCACCAAACAAATGATATTTAATGCTTAAAGCATACTTGCTGTTTTTTAGATACAGCATTATGAACTTTCTTTACAGGATTTAAAATCAATTTAACATTTGTTGCCTATTTACATAGAAACGAGAAGAAAAGCCCCAAAACCTTTTCTGATTTTTATGCTTTTTTTTTCTCAGGCTTCAAATGTTATTTATATGTAGGTCACCTTATCAGTCACTGTTTCATTAATAATATACTGCTACTTTTTTTTCCCCCCCCTTTTTTTTTTTTTTTTCTTGTGTGTATTGTGAGCTTCTGGAAAGCATGGATGTTTTTGTCATTGTATTGGAAGATATACAAGATGCACAAGTGAAGTATGAACCTTCAGGCATGACTAGAATAGAAACAAATAATAGTAAATGAYTGTTAGCCATTGGTTTAGACTGTGGGAAAATGCGTAGGAAAAATATGCTAAACTGACAAGTTAAAGCACTGAAAATTGACCCAGACAAAGTTCTCAAAATCAGGATAAGCCAAGGCTGTTGCTGGTTACTTCTTAATTAACTAACTGAAGCATACACAGCTAATAAAATCTAACTTTTGCAAGGACTTTTATGGATGTCAATAAAATGAATGTTGTCTGGAAGATATTAATTAACCAGGGGAAGATGTCTGTAGAGGCTATGGTCYAGAAAGTTGGTGGATTTAATGACACAGACACGGAGGATTGTGTAATAAAGTGAGTGGAGCCGGTAAAAGAAAAGAAGTAGCATTTCTTCAGTGTGAATATGTTTCATTAAACCAGCAATAAATTGCTTGGACTTTTATTGTTTCTGGTCGACATTAACCAAGGTCTGTCTTACGCTAGTGGGTCTACCCATTCATTTTCAGAGCTGCAAGACTGGTTTGCTGTCCCTCACAAGCTGAAGGGTAGATGAGTAAAATGTGGTTGGATGCCTACTGTTCATGTGGGAAGGTGAAGAAAAGCATTTGTGAAACAGCAAAACCTCACGTATGTTTGTGAAACAGCAAAACCTCAGGCTTTTCTCCTGTTTGTGATTACATGGTTAAACAAGAAAAATGGCAACTCTTACCTTTTCAGCAGTGTTTTTTTATTCCCACCCTGACAGTGTTTTCTCGGCAGTTTGGAAAGATCTTCATACTTTGACAGGTTGAGGAGGAAGGAAGGAAGGAAGAGCTGGACAATGAAAAGGATCAGCATAAGGAGAAAAATGATAGTGTGGTCAAGAGCAGCATTATGTGTGACACTCTGGTGTCACCTCAGAGCCATGTGTGCCCCTGCTCTTTGTCAGACTGTGAGGGGACTGGTGGCCTCCCCAGTACTGGCTGTGTTTTAGAGACCCCATGGTCCTGAAGCAATGTGATGACTAAAGCAATGTGATGACTTCTCCAGGGTGAAGCTGCTTTGTGATTTGATAGTTCTTCAAGATGACTATGTGGCTCAATATGTTCTAGTGGCTGTGTTGTTACTGTGCCAAAATAATTGTTATATCTGGCTCTTTTTGCTTATTCTTCCCACAGACCTCCTTGTTCTTTGCAGAGGGTGCAACATGTTAACTTCCTTTTCCAGTTTTGTTGAATGTAAGGTAAGCCAGTTGCAGAGCCAGGACCAGAGCTGATGTCTGATGAATTTCATTGCCACCACCTTCAGTTCTTTTATTGCTTCCCAGTTGTTGGCTGAGGTGCTGGTCTGTGCTTCCTTGTATGGACCAGGCCATATTCTAGATCAAGAAAGTTCTGGATCCTGGAGTCTTCAGTGCTCAGTTACCTGGTGCCTCATGTGCCACGGAAAAAGATAGTTTGGCACACAATTGTGTAACCATCCATTTTGTCTCCAAATAAAATGAAAAAAGGCTGAAAAAAGTTCAAGAAGATCAAGCAAATTCAAAATCTGGATTAGTGATCACCAATAGATGTGATATACTTATGTATAAGTACTTATGTGTTTGGGATACATCTTTGTGTGTTTAGATATAAAGGCCCCACAAAAAAATGCATGTAAAAGGCATAGTACTGGGGTAGTAGCAAAAATATTATTAGCTAATAATTAATTTKCTAATTAAAGAATTAATTAAATTTAATTTATTTTAAGTCTCCTCAATGTATTTTATCTTCTCTGGTMAATGGACAGTACCTGGCAGAATTTGGGGACTATGAGTAAACTAAAAGTACATCCTGCATGCGTGAAAAAAGGCTTAGATGAATTTCCAGCAGAGATGTGCAGGTCTGTGGAACAGTTAAATGAATGTTAAAATTTTTCCCCAGTTCTTTTCTGGGAAGTTTTGTATCTAGGTCGTCAAACAGCCATTTAAAACCATACGTTATCCTTTTGGTGGCAAAAGGGGAACTAATTCACATTAAGCTTTGCATCACAGGAACAGGAATGCTATGCATCCAAAAAAAAAAAAAAAAAAGGAGAAAACAGTAACACTTCAGCACTGAAAAACGGTGTTTGGCTATTTCTCTTCTACAACTCCACAGCTTTTCTACTACCTGTAATTGGAGTGCTAAGATGAATATTTATTTTAATCGGGGTGGGTAAACATTGATGGCAGTTATACAATATTCTGAAAGAGCATAGAGAATGTTTCACTATAAGGACAGATTTAGAATATGCTACTGAAATTGTACTGTGCACATGAGTAACTACTCTATTGCTGTGACTCAGTTGCTAATTGTTTATCTCTGATAACCCCAATATTTATAGTTCCARTGACTTTCTGGAATCTGTTGTTTTTACACTGGAACACACAAAACTTTTTTAATAAATCTTGACTGCAGGTATGAGATGCTCTTCAGGCTGTCTACAGAGGTGTCTACAGTTTGGTGGCTGTGGCTGCTGATTCCTGCTGAGTGAACTGAGACTCAGGATGTGACAGCACTAAGCAATGATGCCTCACCAAACCCGTKAAAGGCAGATGCTCTAGATATCCTGGCATTTGAAATTCTGCTCCAGGCTACCTGAATATCGTCATATTTCCCTCCTTGCTACAAATGGAAATAAGCCTACATCAGAACTAGGGTTTTGGAACTGACATATTTGAAAGAATTTTTTGAAAATACCCTACAAATATGACTAACTATATTTTGAGGTGAAGAAATAAAACCATGGAAACTTCTTGTTCAGTTTTCCCCAAACATTTCTCCAAGCCACTGATTCAAGAAGAAAATCTTATCCTTCACTCTCCTCAGCCTCTAAGGAATTCATATTAATTTTTASTTAATAGCTGAAGCAGCAGTACAAATATGAGTTGTGTCCCTGCATCTATCAGGATGTAAATACCTGTCCTTTCTCTCTCCTAGAGGGTCACTCTATTTTAAAAGAGACAATGGTAAATTTAACATTCAAGCTGTCATGAGTGGAAAATTAAACATAAATGAAGAAAACTCTTCCCGTTCTGCTTTCATTAAGTTYAATTTTCTGATTTTTTGTGATGAAGCTGAAAATAAAAGTACTGCACCTCTACCATTGAAATAGAAGCCACACATAGAGCAGGCTTGCTGACGTGCTGACTACACAAGCAACTCTATTTATTTTGGTTTAGCTTCTTCTTCTTAGCTGAAGGCAAAAATACAATCATAGYATACTTGCAGAAAATTAAAAGAGCTTACAAATTAATTAATGGACAGATAAATTGAATATCACTTAGCCAAAATTTGTGTTTGTTTGAAAGATTCCACTAAATGTCATAGATGAAGCTTCYAGTAGGATTTCTTCAGCACTTTGATCCTACTTTACCTTCTTTGAAAGTTGAGATATTTTGGGTGATGATGTTATTTCTTGTTTAAGCAAAAAAAAATGGTTTTGCTTTTTAATGAAATCTTTGAATGCACATTGATTCTCTCGCTTCTCTCAGAGATKAAGGTGTTCTTGTTCCCTGAACCTAAAACTTCAGTACTTTAGTAACCATGATGGTCTCAAATAAAAACTGAAATGGGTATTTAAAGACAGGTATATATCTCTTATTAGGACAACTGACTTTGAAAAAGACAGCTGAGCCTTCAGCAACAAATCAGATCAGTGGCGTCTTAGGCCATGACTGGAACTTTTGGCTGCTGCAACTTTGCACCCCAGTTCAGGATGAAATTGGATTCTTTGGGTATTGCTGTGATTTCAGTGTGGTACACAGACTGAAGGGATCCCCTCAGAGACCAAGAAGCTCTTCATATTGACCACTTTTTGTCAAAGARCTCTGCAAGCTCCTCAGGGCTGCCCTGCCAACTGGCATTGCCTCTTTTTTTTTCCCCTATGCCTTTCCTAAAATACAGATCATCTCCTCAGACTCCAGTGCTGACACTACTAAATTTTTGTTGGTATRTACAGACATTTTCTTATTATTTATTACAGAACATATAACCATTATCTATGTTAGTTTCACAACTGCTTTAAGAATTACTACAAGCATTGTGAGATTTCAGCATCATTTTTTGATCCAGGACTGACTACAGTTATTTCTGTACAATTTTATATGAGAAGCGCAGATCACTATTGCATTTCACATTGGTCACCATGTTTCCCTTTAATGATCCACAATTGGTTTGTCTAAGGTACCTACCTGTAACTAATAAATATCATTAACCTATCAATCCTTAGTTTTTTCTCCATAATTGGCCAATTAGTTTCTTGATAAGAAAATCTAAATGCTTTAATTTTTTTTTTAAATATCAGTAAAATAAAAACTTTTTACCTTTTCAGATGTTGTAGCAATCACCTATTAGCAAACATATTATCCTTCAAAAMTGAAAGAGTTATGCTTTAGTTATCAACATACATTTTCAAATAATTGGGACTGAAATGTCCTCCTTAGTTCATACCTTTAGGGATACATCTGCAGCCTGACCTCACCACGTCTTTTTCTATATTGAGTTAGTTTTGATGTTTTAATAGGCACAATATTACAACTTCACACTGTGGCATAATATTTTGCCTTCAATTTCATACACATAGGCAACACAAGGGACTGTTTGTTATCTTCCATGTTGTAGAACAAGTGCAACAYAAGATAAAGCTGGAAGCAAAAGGCTTAGGTAGTAAAACATGTTTTCTTCCTTCTGTTTTTATCCTGATGAAGTTGCAGGAAAAATATACAAGTTGTTTGTTTGTTAGGTTTCCAAGCTGCCAATATGTACAGTAGAGAAAAAAACAAATAAATCAAATTTCTGACAGGTGCAAAAAGAGAGAGCTCTGAGGCAAACTTTAGCTCCCTGGGGTATTTAAAAAACTTTCTTCTTGCCAGACCCAAAATAAAATTCAATCTCTATGTCCAAGAAAATAAACAGTTCTGTTCACTTGCTAGATATCAGGGCTTGTCTTGGAGATCTTGTGAGATTCGTGTAGATGAAATTCAGATTATTTTTTGTTTAACCATAGACTCYAGATTAAAACAATACGGTTGTGGGAGAAAGGTAACATCACATTTTTAAAAGTGAAGGTTTTTGACTTACGGCATCTGGTTGACATGAACCGTTCTAGTGATGCCTGAAGAMGCATGCTTGAGCAAGAATGTCTCCTTCTTTCATCCCCTGTTGTATTGGTTGGTGACATTTCCTATCTTCCAGTCCTTTCCCAAATACCCTTTCCTTCCAAAGAACTGCCAAAAAAAATTCCACTCCAAACAAAACCACCTAAGTATTTTGTGAGTTGTGTGAATATCTGGGGGATGTGATGGAGCAATGGAGATGAGGTGAATCTGACAGTCACCTGCACGAGACATAGTCACAACACTRCCATGATGGATGACTTGGCCATTTATTGCCCAGCTGTACCCATAGGAAGAACCCCAGGCTTGGTGATAATTAGTTGTGTTAATGAATCCCTTTGGGGTAGTTTGTGCTGGGAAGGGATGTGCTGTTGACTTGGAGTGGCARTGGGATCTCCACTGCAGCTTGGTGGAGCCCACTCAGCCCCAGGTGTCCGACCCTGGACATACACCATGGCTCACTGGCCTTCCAGATGGCCACCCCAATCCTGTTTGCCTCAACTAATATCCTAGTAAGGCCATAATTGTACTCACTCTGTTTTAAAACTCAGTTTTGAGGAGGTATTCCTGGTTCTATCTCAAAGACTCATAAATTAAATTGAAATCAGTCACATTTATGACTGGTTGTTAAAAAGCTGTAAGTGTTATGAATTTATGACACTGTGCTCATGTTCAGCTGTTCACTGCTTCTGCTTCTMGGTCTTTTTGTCCTGTGTGGGATAAAATTTATATTTGTGGGTGAGATCATTATAAATCTTTTATGTACCACAAGTGCAATTTTAAATGTTTGCAGGCATGGAGAAATGTGCCCATGAGATATCAACTGTATTTCATGGGTTATTGCTTCATAGAGCTGACAAAAAAAAGAGCTTTGCAACTAGTACACACTCACACACCTTCTTAAGTTTACATGTTTGACCTTTAAAAGCTGTAGGCAGCACAAAATGTGCAACTTAGGACATAAAATGCTACATGGTTCATATGGTACTTGGATGCCAGTTTGCCATGTTAATTTTCTCTTTAGCAAAAAACACCTTTCCAGAAGACTTGCCCATGCCTAATCCTTCAAGGCTTCTTGCTGATTCCAGTGACAGTGGAACAGGTTTMTCAGGWGTGAGTGTAGCTTGTGCTCACCTYGGCATAAATCAGTGATRAAACAGAGGCCAGCAATGATGAATRCSTGGCTCACACTTGATGCAAGCCTATTGCTGAGATTTGTAGTCTTCAATCTGAGCTTCCCTATCACAGTTCTTATAGATTATGTATTCAAAGGCATAGAGGAATAAAGTTTGCAAAAAAAGGGGTTTTTTTTGAGTGGAAAGATGGATGGAACGGACGTGCGGTGCGTTAATAGATGTCAAGTTGTGAGCTTGGTTTTTAGTGTGGCATTAACTTAAAAGAGCACTTGGAAAAATATGCTTTAAAAGCACAGTGTATTGAGAGCTGGGAAGCTTGGGGTTTCCTAGCTTTGAAGCAGGACTACCAGGACAAATGCTTCACTTCCCTGTGGCTTACCTAGGCTTCTATTTACCCAGGGAAAAGGGTGGGAGTGATTTTCTACCCTCCCTCTGCCCCCAGTTGTCAATAACCCACAGCATACCACGGCAGGTGTGAGCACTTTCCTGCTCCTTGGCCCATATCCCAAACTGCCACCATTTTCCATGGTGAGCAGAGCTGGGGAGAGCCATCCTGTACCAGGCATCTTCTCAGGTACATCTTCTGTACCAGGCATCTATTCCTGTACCAGGCATCTTCCCATGCTGGGGACATGTGTCTGAAACTTGATTGAGTRTGAGCATCTACAGAATGCATCTGTGTTGGCTTCATCCTATCACTCACCTCACKTGCTCATTTTGGACAAAAAGCTGCTTGAGAATGGCACTGTCCCTCACTGTATGTTGCTGCTTTAGATAGTCACTGTAAATACAAAAAGTGAAGATAAGTTTGCAAGGTCTTTGTGATGTGACTATGATGAATTGGGAATGGTGAAGTATTAACTAACTCTAGGGAATATTTTTTTCATGTTTCACTTATGAATTTCCTGGATATTTTATTAGATGTTTGGTAGTTTCTTTCTTGCTTTCCTTTGTTTAAGAATCTATGTAATCTCTTCAGGKTTCATGATCTTTTTACCTCAGGCTTTATATGTTGTATTAGAGAGATTAAGAAGCACACATACATTGTCTCTGTCCRCTGATTTGGGGAAATGAATTTTGATGAAGAGGGCAAGTCAAGAGGGCAGTGAGAATGTTACCTCCATCAACATTAGCACAAATGTGCTTGTAAATGTTTCAATGCACATGTGCATCCTTTGAACATATTAACAGCACAACATAACCACTGAATATTCACAAAGCACAAAGTAATTGCATTCATGGTTTCTATTTTAACAAATAGGCACAACCTTTTTAAATGCAACATTCATCCAACTTCATAGTATGCATCAAAATACATTTGGATTGTTTATGATTGATGTGGTCATCCTCTTATGGTTCCTGTGGGCTAGATAGAAATAGAAATGTAGGGCAGGAGTCTCCATTATTGTGCAGCTGCTTTTCTCTGCACTGTCAGCATAAACTCACACGAAAGCTGGAGGATCTGGCTCAGCATAAATGTAATTCTGCGATGATGAGCTGCTGTGGGGCACCTACCATTCTCTTCCTTATTCTTGTTGAGATAACATCAAAGGGGAGCTTGTCCAAAGGGAGAAGGCAATGCAGTGTTTCRTTCACACTCGATCATGTTGACTATTGGTTGCGATTTTGGCTTGCAATATGTTAGGGCCAAGCAGTGACTGGAGCAGCTTTTGAGCATTTCTGATAAAATGGAGAGCAAAGAACACTTTCACAAAGCAGCACCAAGTAGGCAAGACTCGGATGCAGCCATCCTGCAGGTGAGGTTAAGATCCTTTAAGGCCATGGGTCTGCATTCTAAGAAATGTGTAGATTTCTGAAGGCTCATATTACTTTCCAGTAATACGCAGTATTACTTTCCAATAGGATTCGTGACTGCAGGCACACATTTCTGAAAAATACAAATAAAGTTATACCCGATTTCTGGAAGTGGCTTAGGAGCCTGATTCTCCCTTTTTGGTGAAGCTTAAACTCTTATTTTCTTGCTTTTTGAAGTGGGGCTTATCTATGGAACTTAGATTGCTAATGAGCTTAGGAGGTTCTGAAACTGTTGACCTCCAGACTGAAAATTGTTTATGTCTTTCTGTAGCTGTGGTAGTTGTTGTCTGTAAATTTCCAAATCCCAAGATCTGTTCACTTTCTGTTTTGTGAATATGTGTATTAGATAAAAGTCAAATACTAAATCTATTCCTGAAATTAAGAAAGAATGGAGAAAAKAAGTAGTTCTGCAACACTTGAGCAGAAGAAATTTGTCTGATATTATTGGATGTACCTTTCACTTACGTAAATGTGTCTTAGGGACATGGATATTAAACATTTTTTGTGCTCCATGACTTTGAATATTTTGCATTAATTAGTTTTGTCTCTTCATAGCACTTGTCCTCAGTAGAACCTGAATGCTTAAGTAAAAAGTAATTAGGCTTTTAATGTGACTGTGAAGATTTAAACAAACACACAGGCAACCACTGCTTTCCTTAATCAGAGTAACTCCTTTTTTTTTCCCCTTTTTTATGTAGTCTTTTAATCCTTCTAACATTCTCTTAGACAAGCTAACTCCTGTCTCTGTGTACCTGAAGGATTGTGCAATGCAGACAGAGTTTGCTGCAGCTTTCTTTCACTTCTGAAAAAAATCACAATCCACTTAATCTGACAAGTGAAACCTTTGAYTACATGTTACCTACACAATACTGCTTCTTTTCGTATTAAGGCAGGGAAGGAAAYAAATGCAGGAATGTATCTGCTAAATTTCCAAGTTAGCATTCTGTTGAAGGAAACCATGATCCTGACAGGTGCAAATACTGGACTCTCAGGCTGAGGGAGTCTCATGAGCCTTTCAGAGGTTTTTCACCTCACTGAACCAAAATAAACTTCAGTACTTAGGAAAAATCAAAACGAGCAAAATGTTTTATGTAGCACAATCTGGTACAGACTGAAGAGCAGGAAGAGAAAAAGARAGAGAGAAGAAAAGAAGAAAAAATTAATTGCAATTCTTCTGTGACCTTCCTTTTGAAGATCTCCTTTACCTGGGAGTCTCCAGGGCTGGGTGTAGCAATAGAAATGCTACTGTTTAAATATGAACCATGTCACTCGTAGTCAACAATAACAACTCTATTCCATAATTTACCAATTTGTGCAATGATCATCATGGACACTCACCCCTGCACTGTTCCCTTCCTTTACCTGAAGGATAATTGCAGATTTTCGTCCTTGACTAGTTTCGAGGTTTGTACCACTGCACATCTCTCACAGTTAAAAAACAGACAGCAAAATGCATACAGTTATATCAGCTGAAGTGCAGCCTGTCTGACACATTGCTCTGTGCACATCTCTTGTCTTCAGGTGCTTGTACAAGACTTACTTGGAGCTTTTAGCTAACGGGACTAAAAAGGAAAGAAAAACCCCAAKTCAACACTGTTTCACTGTTTGCCTCTAAAGTACAATCACTGATCAACACTCTGCCCAAAAAATGTGCTTTCAGCCATGGTACCACAGAGACATGAATATGAACTTATAGAGTCATTGTGTTTACTGATTATAACAGCAGCAGCAACAACAACAACCAACAATAACAACAATACTGAAATAGCCTGTTCATCTGCAGGGGTTTCTGGGATACTAGTTTAGTCCTGTGCATATCCAAAATTAATTATGAGATTAGATGTACCACATGTAGCACATGTACATGTACACACATATAAAAATTGCTATAGTTTGTCACACATAAATACATAAATCTCTCTCTCATTTTTTTTCTCTACCTATCTGCATGTTTTTATTCTGAAATAATAAAAAAAAAATAATGAGGCCAACATACAACACAGAAATAGATGATCTTCCTGTATCAAGTAGAATAAATTAATACTGAATTCCTAGGTTAATGTTCACTCTGAACTGGGGCCTGCACAGCTGGGATCCTCAGCGCTGTTTGATCTGCCCTTTCAAGCTCTGATGATCCCACTAAATTGCATTTAATGGACACAGGGCTGAAGTACAAAAAAATGAGAGGGCTTGTTATAAAACAATACAGACAACTTAGCTCACATGCACACCTGCTCTTTGTACTTTGCGAAAGGCTGTCCTGATGTGGGGGAAAAGATTTCATGAAGAGGTCCCCTGGCATTGCTTGCTTGAACTTCATAAGTACAACAGCCATTCTGGGGTAATCTGATTTGCAGTCACTACAGCCATGGATGAATTTGATGGCAGGTGTTTGTACTCAGCTAGTCACATCAGAACAGAATGTGACACACCTGCACACTGCACTAGTAAAAAGAAAACTTCCCTGAAAATTTATTAGCCACACATGTCTGAATGAAATCAACTGATTTCAACCATGCAGGCCACTGAAGACTTACAGAACCACAGTAACACTCCAAAGTTCTCCTGTTCTGCAAGATGGCACTCAATATTTACTCCAGCAGAAAAATGGGAATTTTATATTGGTGCTCTTTTTGACAGTATCTTGGGATATTCATAACAGGAGTATGTGCAAGCTGAAAAGTGTAACCTTAAATTTTATTGGAGGATTTTAGTAGATTTTATTAGATGCTTGTTTCCAAATAAGAATGGCATTTTTTTTTTAAATTTGAATGCTTGAAAGTAATTTCCACACCTTAGTTTTCTATATCTATTAATCTATTATTCAYTAAATTTTTCTGTGTGCCCAAGATTGCTGTTAAGATGCAATTGCTGGGCCTGGTCTTGAAATTCTGATAATAAAAATGGTCCTTGGCAAATCACTATGATCCTAAAATCAACATGGGGCTATATAAATCTGGAAAKACAAATATATTAGAAAACAGTCATYATCTGACTCATCCTTATTGAGTTAGAATGTAGAAATAACATGTATTGTCTTCTCCATTTTGCACATAATCCAGACAACAACATTTGGTCTGAAAATAATAATCTGAGGACTTTATACTTAAACTAGATGTGTACTTTCCCTGTATACAGGAAGCCAGGAAAATACGCAGTGGAAGTATAGAAAAATTTATGCTRACATGCTGCTTGCATGGAGTCCAAGCCTCTAATATGTACCTGGAAGGAGAACAGTCTTGATTGTACTCTGTGTGTGGAACTGTGTAAACCTGTCTGAAGGTTGCTATCAAGCTATCAAGCTGAAGGTTGCTTGATGCTATCAAGCATCATAGAATGCTTGATATGGCACAGAGAATCAGAGAATGGTTTGGGTTGGAAGTGATCACCCAATTCCATCTCCTGCCATGGGAACCTTTCACTAGACGAGGCTGCTCAGAGCTCCATCCATCCTTGTCTTGAGCACTCCCAAGGATGGGGATTCCACAGCCTTTCTGGGCAACCTGTTCCAATGTCTCATCACCTTCACAGTAAATAGATTTTACATAATATCTAGTCTAAACTTACTCTCCTTCAGCTTAAGGCCATTCTCCCTTGAGTTAGTTGAGGAGAGTTTTTGTTTGGCTTATAAAAAAAGTTTTTTTTTGTAATATTTTCCACATTATAATAATAGTGTTTGGGTGATAGTATATGTGGCTAGGAAGTGTGTGACAGCATTATGTAAAAACTTCTGCAGGACCACAGGTCTACATTTATGTATTTTTAGTCTACAATCAGCTATCTTAACAGTCCAATTGGACCTTCAGTATATTTTTTCCTTTTCCCAGACCTTGCTCCTAAATTTACCTGAATGAGTTCCTGCTTCAAATTTATGATTTATGGCTATGKTACAATATTAGATAAATGCCTGTGTCCAGAGAAGCCTGAGAGGTGGCTGTAATAAGATGTCTCCCAGAGAGTCCAAAAGTGGAGTTTTATAGCTACTCTTCATAATTACTCACCTGATAGTTTCCACTGTAGCTTAGTTTCCACAGAGAATAAGTGATAGTGCTATTGAACTTTGCATTTCAGATCCTTAAAGCTCACTCTGGAGAAGCTCCAAGGTACTTTGCCTCTCCTTCAAGGGAGGAGACTGCATCACTCTAAGTGGCGGAGTGTTTCTTCTGGGAAACTGGTGGGAAACATGATTAGAAAATAATCAGCAAAGATGAAATGACAATATAGAATTATAGATTAAAAGCAATTAGCTCAGCTGCTGTAGGGAAATAATTTAATTATATGATTCAAGGAAAAAAAATTTCCTCTTCCCTTCCCTTCCCTTCCCTTCCCTTCCCTTCCCTTCCCTTCCCTTCCCTTCCCTTCCCATCCCTTCCTTTCTACAAAGCAAAGACTGTCAATAACACATGAGTGTCTTTCTTTCTATGGTGATTGGTTTTGAGGCAGGTTGAAACCGTCAAGCTGAAAAAATTACAAAGAGAGGGTGCTAAGGTTAAGAAAGAGATACCATTGTCCTTAGTCATATTCTTTCTTGAATTCCAAATGTCTGCATATCATGGCCTATTAAATATCTMACCTTCAGATCTGGATTGAGACCCAAATCACTGCTGAATTAATGCTTCACTGARAGGAACAGATTAGATACAGATCAGTGATCAGCAGTGTTTGCTGTGGAGAAAGTCCAGGTGTGTTTACTTAAGGCATTAATTTATTAATCTTTACCTATTGCTTCCAAATAATCTGCTCTTAAAGGTGGTCAGATATGACAATTATGAGAACAATAAGATGCTCTAGACTGAAGAGCTTTCTGAGTGATTAKCTGYAAGMTAGTGGTYGYTTAAWAAGGCCAACATACCTGCTTCAAAGMYTGCCTCAGGCCACTGAAAGSAACAGAGTGTCTTSTAKTGAAAATTTTCTGATAAATGTGCAGAATGRTGTGGAAGAAATGTTGCATGTTATCAATAGACCACAGAGCCAAAAGCTTTGCAAAACATTATAGCCGTTTTTTTTTTTTTTCCTCCCTAGGAAATATCTTTGATTCCACTTGCCATTTGTGTTTTGATGGTCATTTTTAGTGGTGTAGTATGAAAATTGTTTTTGATGCTAAGAATGGCAGGTGACATAATAGAGCTCTATTTTTTGCCTTAAGTATCTTGTCTCCTTATTTGCTATAAYGAACACTCCAGGATGGAGTTTCCTCTAAATTAGAACAGCAATTGTGTGCAGCGGCTGTTGTAGGGCTGGCTTGAGAATCTGCTTGGAGTGCTGAGCAACAGGGCCTTGGGAAGAACCCTCTGTGGAAAGCAYTGGACCCTACAGAGGGCTGGGAGTCAGGAATGGAGGGTGCACTTTCAGGGATATGTGCCTTCTTTCATCCTTGCAGAGGTTCCCTGAGAGCCACAGMCTGTGGCAGATTGCTGGTCCACTCTGCTCTTACACTCTAAATAACACCTCCTGACAGGGGCTGTTTTAATAATACATGAGTTTATCAGATTCATATAAAAGAATAACAGCTGGATAGTTTAGTGAAGAACAGTGGTACAGTGGTGTAATAATTGTATCATAAACCACAGTACTTCTACCACAAATACATATAACTTTATGTTAAAAAAAAAATACGGTAGTCATGCAGAGTTCATTGTTAGCATTATCTAATCATAAAAGATACAAAAGTAGTAACCTGGGTGGRGATCAAAGTACGTTATGATATTTTTAATAAAAGAGGAGGCAGGGTCAGCTTGTTGGGGATCACAATAATCTTAGTGTCATTCACRTCCTTGGGCAGATTTACTTTGTTAAAGTCAATTCCCTAGTCATTGACGTGAAGATTTTCAAATACAGATGAAGTGCTTATGTCCATGCTTTAGCATTTAATAAAAGTGGCTTGATTTTCAGAGTGTTTGTGTCTCCCCATCTCCTAATTCCAGTGCAAATCATGATTACTTGCAACTGAGGTGAATTGGCAGCTGGGACTGTAATTACCCTTCATCCTTCCCACTCAGTGCAACTGATGYTGGTGGTGTTCTCTGGATTTACTGAGCAAAATTTCACTCTTGGCTGAGCTCTCCAGACTAATATTTTCAAAGGCATCTATCAGTAGTTAATGTGCTGATCTCATTGAAAATCAGTAGGTGGTTTATTCCCTCCAATTCCTTTGGAAAAAAGAGTCTTCGTTTGCTGACATTGATCATTAAAATAGATAGTGAAATTTCTTTTCACCCTGCAAGAAATCTTTATCAGGCCTTACTCAGAATGCAGAGCTGAAATATTCTGAGTGATGCTGTACTAATGATGATACTATAACTATCTTAGAATCACAGAATGGAAGGGACCTTAAAGATCATTTAATTCCAACCCCCTGCTGTGGGTGTGTCATGTGAYTTACTCCAAATCAAGAAAAGAAACGCATTTTTTTAGCTTATGTACAAAATCATGTATTATGCTAATGTACTTCGACCCAGCAGTGGGAGAAGATTTTTTCCATTACCTCTAACATTTCTGTCCCAAAGGAATGAAATTTCATATTTCTCCAGAACTGGGGGATGCCCTATTCTACAAAGAGCTTGATGGCATTTACGATTGCTTTAGGAAAAGAGGACTGGCAGGGGAAGAACTGCAAGAAGTCAGTTTTCATTATCACAAGGCCGGTGTGGTTCATGTGAGACATCTGATGATGACTCCAGTAGAAGTTGCTGCTCCTTATTTGACACCATGAGGAAGAGTAACAACCTTCAGCTGTCTCTAGGTAGTTTTCTTCTCATTCTCCACCTGAACAGAAGACAAATATTTCCTTATCCCAGGATAAGGGAACTCTAACTTAAAGGTTGAATTTGATGGCCAATAGCGATCAGCTAAATGAGACTATCCTACATTTACAGATGGGTCAAGTCTAAATCCAAGCTGCTATCACAGGGCAGTTCACACAGGGTGTATTTTATCAGAAAACTGCCGATTTGCATGGTCATGCACCATGGTCATCTGAGATGATTCATGGTAGCTGACTTTACAGAGACAAGGCAGTCTTTGTGAAATATCTGTAAAATAAGAAAATTTGTGGGATTTTGCATTGCTTCAAATACGATATGCGGCTTTTACACTGTGAATAACATCCTTTAATATCTATATTTGGCTTAGCAAYTACAATAAATCTGACTCTGGAACATAAGCCTAGAGACCGTCTGTTTCTTTTTGTTGGAAGGACTAACCATGATAGTTCTGTTTCTTTCATAGGATGTTTTTCAGCTTTCTTTGCAAAACTTTTCATTGCCTATGAAGGGTTTTGTCTGTGTTTGCATCTATCGCTGAGGCTTGTACATACTTGGAAGTACTTTCACAATATGCCAGCAGTCATTTTCCTTTCAGTTCTGTCCATTTCTAGAAGAAAGAAAGAAAGTTGGCATGCTGTGGAGCTTGAATACAGTATGTTTCCTCTGTCATACTGTTCCAGCAGTCAGGCAAAGATCACAGATTTTTTTCCCTCATATGGCCATAAACCATTTTACATTAGAAGTTTTCAGGTAACTATCTGTCACTAAACCAACACACAAGCAGTATGATTTAYCACAGTGAACAGAGCTGGCTCAAAAATATTCATGAGTTGGTGAACATTTAGAGCTTGATCTAAAAATGTTGCATGCAAGAGAAAAAGGAGAGCATTTAATAGAAACTTCAGGCTTTAATCTCTCTCGGCTTTACAGACATGCTAGCATATGGATTCACATGTGTCTGCCATGTGGTAGAGTTTGTACTTCTCAGAATCCAAAGCAAATAACATTTAAAGCTTTCTTTTTTAGGGGAAGAAAGGGACAAAACATTCACATACTAATAGCTCGTACAGCTGAAGAGGAAAAAGCTCAGACTTCTTGATCCATGTATGCGGAAGGTGATATCCAGAGCTCCAGCTGGGGATGTTTAAATGGACTCCCATGTGCCCATGCTGAAGAAAGAGAGGTGAGGCCAGCTAATGCTTCCCTGTGAAACCTTTGGGGCCAGAGATCTGGAGAGGGAARGTGAGAGCTCAAAGTCAGTGGGTCGCTCCACTAAGGAGAAGATATGTGCCTGAAAGAGCCCATTGCTCCGAAGGGGAGTTGGGCAAGGGAAGGCATGCTGCACCAGCTGGACAGGGTGGCCACAGCCCCATGCAGAGTTATCCTAAGCATCCTCTCCGAGACYGTGCAGGGCTGAGCTCCGTCAACTGGCAGAGAGTAACTGGCAAATCCCAGTCTGATACACATATAAATATAGCAGTCCGCTCAGAGCAGGTGGACTCTGGCTTTCAGGCAGGGTGGGCCTGATAGGTCTGATTGCAGGACTGGTTGTTCTTTATTAAGAATTTATTTAGATCTATTTTTTCCAGTGCTTTATTATTTAAATGCTGCTTGTGTATTTCGGAAGCAGAAAACAGAAACCCCATACACTTCAGTGCAGTCTTATAAAACATCAGGTATAAAAAATGCACCTCATTTGATTACAGGTCACCATTAAAAAAATCCCAGACRGTATATTTATTCCAAAACAAATTATCCTTAGAGATTTTTTTAGATTATAATGTTCAGGGTGTTCCTATATATACAGCAGAAGGGTTATTAAAAATAAACCAGATTCTTAATAATAGAATCACTCCTTTGAGTACAAGAATGGCACTTGCCAGTTGAAGGACGAAACCTTCTGTCAAACTGGAGATTCACAAACCCAGCGAGACACCTTCCTCCTCCTCCCTTGCAGGAGACAAACCCTAGTTGGCTGCCAACAGGAGGTGCATTTAAACCCACAGCAGTGGCAGTGCAATGGTTTGATAGGTGACAGCCCCACCAGACCACTCTGGTTTCATGACAGCTGCTGGGGGTCAGCTCTGTAGGTATAGATAGATGCATTCTCCCGGCGGGACCCTGCAGACGGCCACATTCTTCCAGTCTTGTGCTATAGTCAGCTCACTTTCATCGGCTTATATTGTAATCAACTACATTCTTATATTAATATGTTATAGCCCTTCCTCCTCTGGGCTGTGTGCTGCCCTGCCAAAGTCACTTGCTGTAGTCAATCAGACAGACACAGCCTGATAGGTGTGTGAAGGAGACAGAAGTGTGACTGGGGGAGAAGCAGATATGCTATGGGCTGCTGCACCATTATAACCTCGTGACATTACCAGACCTCTGTCCTTTAAAATATAATAAGGAGTCAGATGGCTTTACCATATGCTGGCATCCGTATGTTTTCACTGAAGTCACTTTACTATCGAKGACCATGCTTCCAGTTCCCAGGGGCCTCTTCTCCATCTGATCACTGGAACCTAACACATTATTTGTTGTGTGTCCCTAAGATATACCTCCTTTATTCACCTGCATACTGGTGGATGGGTAGATGTCACCAATGAGCAGCTGAGGCCTCTTAAACTTTYTCAGTACTTTTATATTAGCATCCTTCCCTTCTCCCCTGAACCCCACTCCCCAGGTGTTATTTTAATTACAGGAGCCGTCACTGAAAGAAAGAAGAAAATTGTCATTTGCCTTTTCTAGGCAAAACCGAGTGAAAGGMCAGGATGGGGAAGAGCTACAAACTTCTCTGGTCTCCAGATTTTTAATGAGTCGATCAGTATGAGGAACTGTGCAAAGTGCAGAGCACTGACAAGCAGGTATCATTCATTAGGTTATCTTGCTTTATATAACAAAACGTTACAAAAAGCCAAGAGTTTTGGAATTAAGCAGTTCCTTTTTTTTCTTTATGAGTTTATAAACAGTGATGGATTGTATTTCAGACTGGAAGAGGTTTTGACAGGCTCATATCTTCCTGCATAACACTTCACAGGCTCTAGAGGAACACACAAAAGCCAAATGTGTACTGGTGACAGCAATTATAACCTTGAGATACATCAGGTGTTGCCTGAGATGCTGCTGCCCTTACCCTGGTCTAGTACAAGAGTTGCAGGAATGGAGACATTTGCTGAAAGTAATATTGATTCATTTGTTTGTTCCTAATTCACCTCCTACTAATACAGTCAGCTATTTCTGTTTTGTCAACCATCATTATTTTCATCTGTGTTGCATTTAGGTAAATTTGATTCCTTGAGGTGTCAACAGTACTAACTCACGTGACCTTGGCTGTTCCCTTTGGCAGACAATGCTGTACACTCTAATGAACTTATTTTATTTACCTTTCTTGAAAGACAAGAAACGAACCTATATTTTGCTACTGGTTTAGCACCAAATATATTTTTATATTATATAAATGCTAGCATATTGAAATTACAATACATAAGAATTTATTGCAGCTAAGGGATGATAGTTTTTTGAGTCAGCAATTCACCTTCAGGACCACTATTTGCTGTCCCCTCTGAGTTACTCTGTCACCTCTGGGACACTGTGCCAGATAAACTGTCTTGTCTGTATGGCAGCAAGACAAGACCATCATTATGTGCCATCATTAAAGGCTCCAAAGACATTTCTTACAGGAGTAGAGGTGCTAACATACTGTCCAAATTCCTGTACAGGTAGCTGTAGTCTGCTTCCCTAAAATTTCTGTTCTTTTAATAAAAAGTTTTATTGTATGAAATTTCTGAGGCTGCTGGTTAAGAACTGGTAAACAGTAGATGCATGTAAATAAAGCAGAGCCTCGYGTAGCACATCCCTTTTCAGAGAACAGGAGATTCCATGGCGTTGAAAGACGTTATCTAATTGTAAGCTCACTGTCACAAATAAAGTAGTCCAAGTATTCCCGTATTTACACACAGTGTAACCTCCTTGTTTTTACTGTTGCTGCATGTTGTACAAAGCAAAGTAGAATCTGGTTCATTAATTCTAATTCTGTTCTGGCTGGACAAACAGACAATGCATCCAGACAGAATTATTATTGCATATAAATGAAGTGCTTTACATATTTTCAAAGTATCATTAAGATGCTTATTTGGGCYGCAGTCTAGGAGCATCTCAGAACACAACCCCAGTGACATTGCAGCTGTTGTACTTGGACATTAAAAAGGCAGTCTTTCCTTTCATTGTAATCATTTAAAAATTACCAGTCATGTGCAGACTCTTAGAGCCTGACCCTCAGCCCATGTGAGCCAGGATGGGAGTCAAGGCCTGTCTCTCCRCTGAAGTGTGCATACTACAAATCGTTCTGTGGATTTTGGGTGCCCGGCCACGTGCCCCAGGTACGGTACTATTAATTGAAATAATCTGAAATGGTTAATATCTGAGTGCTACATTCATGACAGCAAGCACAGCATASATGGGGAAAGAGTCTTTTAAAGCCCTTCTGTTAGGGTAATGTTGGAATGCCTTCTCTAAAGTGAAATGAGGCAACACTTTGGCACTGTWAGCAGCAGGACAGCCACCCCCACAGCCTTTTCCTCTACAACAGCCCTTTGAATCTGCTGGAATAACGTAGTGGTTAGTCTGTGATTCATTACAATGTGTGAGTGTGTCTCTGTTGGGGGGGGCAGGCAGGAATAACATCTCTCTTCCTGCAAACAGTGATGCTGTGAGTGTTGTGTTATGCTCCAAGCAGCATTTTCCCTTTCACCACATGCTCTGTCTGTTGGTGAGTTTTGTCACCTTCTCAACTTTGTCAGCCCTGCTTTTGACACTAAGTGGGGATCCCATTCTGATGTTGCACCAAATCAGTGTTGCACAACTGTTGAACATGGCTGAGAACTGTGCTGTTCCTGGCAGTAAAACCCATGTTGCTGTAAAGTCCTGGAAAAGGTGCTTCATGTTCTATGTYCATATGTGAGCTTCTGCTTAAGAGATGCAGTGCAGTGCACTGACATTGCTAAATTGTCAAACATTTCCTTGGGGTTTATTTTAGCTCACATTGTCTTCAACAGATTTTGTTGTGTGGGAGCTATGTAATGAATTGTGTTATTGAATTTACAAGTATATTAATCATAAAGACAAATACATTGGTATTTTATGTGGAAAAGCATATTAGAGGAAGACAATTCTAGATGTTAGACAATGCATTACCTCACCTCAGATGGCAGAACTGTAACAACAGCTTAGTAATAAGTAATAAATAGATGGTGAATCCTGAGGTTTCTGCAGTAAGAGAGGTTCCTCTCTCATGTAATGCATTGCCACCACATCTTTCACAGCATCCACCTAGGCAAACTCAGCAAGTGTGGACAGCGAGGTGGATTGAGAATTGGCTGAAAGRCAGATCCYGGGGCATTGTAGTCAGTGTCACARGGTATAATTGGAGGCTTGTCAYTAGTGRWGTYCCCMARGKYCMRSMWTKKTTWAMYTWMYYMWYMAWKGSYTKGRWWAARGGGSMRGWKSCYYCYYMRSMARKTYCCYKATGACACAAAGCTGTGAGGAGTGGCTCCTACCCCAGAGGGCTGAGCAGCCCTTTACAGGGACCTCAACAGGTTGATCTCAACCTCTACTTGTTGTAGGAATAGGAAGAGAGGAACTGTTTAAAATTTAACAAAGGCAAGCACAGGGTCCTGCACCTGGGGAGGAACAACCCCAGGCACCWGCACAGGCTGGGGCTGACCTGCTGGGATGCAGCTCTGTGGAGAAGAACCTGGGGGTCATGACGGACAATAAGCTGTCATGAGCTGGCAGTCCGTCCTTGTGGCAGAGAAGGGTTGCATTTCCAGCAGGTTGAGGGAGGTGATCCTGCCCCTCTACACCCCTGGTGAGGCCACATCTGGAGTGCTGTGTCCAGTTCTGGGCTGCTCAGCACAAAAGAGACACGGAGCTCCTGGAGTACATCCAGCAGAAGCTACAAACACAACTGAAGGACTGGAGCATCTCTCTTAAGAGGATAACCAGAGGGAGCTGGGCCTGTGCAGCCATGAGAGATGATGGAGAGTGGACCCCATCAATGTATTTAAGTGGCTGRAGGGAGGATATCAAGAGAAYGGAGCCAGACTCYTCTTGGTGGTGCCAAGCAATAGGACAAGAGGCAACAGGAAGAAACTGATGYACAGGAAGCTCCCCMTCAATGTGAAGAAGAGCTTTACTGTGCATGTGACCAAGCACAAGATTGCCCAGAGATGTTGTGGAGTCTCCCTCACTGGAGATATTCAAGAGCTGTCTGGACACAGTCTTATGCCATTTTCTCTGGGATGAGTCTGCTCAAGCAGGGAGGATGGACCAGATGACCCACTGTGGTCCCTMCCAACCTGACCYATTCAGTGATTCTGTGATAGATTTAGAGGTAAAATTAAGTTTGAAATGTCCTTTGGAAGTCACTTAGTCCAAATTTCACTTTAAAATTTTCTTTGCCACTTATTATATAGAAAGTATGTTCATGAAAGCAAAGTGGACCTGAAGTAGTTTAAGCATCTGTTTGCTGTTAGTGGTGAAATTTTTTTCTCCCCCAGTGATGCTTGGCAGCAGGGCAATGGGTTAGTTCTTCTGTAGGAATTAGTAGCCTTGAAAAGAACCACAGCACACTAACCTCTCTACAAATGACTGAACACAGAGCCGACATTTTTGATATAAACATATGCATAGAAGCTTACTGGTATTATGGAAAAAGAGTCTGGCATAAATCTAGGATAGGTTCTGCAGGAAGATAAGTGATGTTTTAGGTAGTGAACAACAACATCTACAAAATCATTCCTTTTCYAACTGGTCTTCATGCAGCCAAATTTTTTTTATGAGATATGCATCTGTCTGAATGAATTATTTCAGTGCTTTCTCAAATATTTACTGTGTTCAAGTAGGGATGTGAAAATAGTCATTGAGGGAACTTAAATGTAAGCATTGAAAAGAAAAAAAATGTAGTGAATGTTACTGCAAGAAAAACTGACCTTTCAATCCTTTATTTTGTCATACATGTGAGGTTTATTGTGCATCACAGAGCAAYGCTTAAAGTCCACAGATATTTCCTAAGTCAATATGAACATGCTCTCTGCTAAGCGGTTCAAAGAATTTCTACTCTTGCTTGTTACATACACAGCATTTTCTTCTTTCTTCTTCATCAGTTTTCAGCTGAGGAAACTCGTGTAGGATTTCTCTCAGATCATCTTAGATCATCTTAGATCTCCAGAACACTGGAGAAAAGTTCAGTCATGGGCATAGAGATCTACACCTGGGCTGGTTCCTTTAATTTCCTGACAGCTGATGGGTGAACCAACTAGGGAAGGTGCCTTGATGGACAAGGGGATCAGTGGATCACCTTGAGGAAGAGGTTGTGGATGTTGTTTGCATGGACTTTAGTCAAACCTTTGAAACCATTTCCCASAGCATTTTGCTGGARAAACTCRCTGCTCAAGGCTCAGATGGGTGCACTGCTCAGTGTCTGGACAGCTGAACTCCGTGAGAGGTGGTGAACAGAGTCAAAAGCAGCGGTGGCCAGCTGCAACCAGGTGTGGTGGTGTTGGTGCCACAGGTCTCTGTGATGAGGAATTTGTACTGCACTAACTATTAATGGAAAAAAAGGCGGCTGGACACGTTGACTCTTCCCTTGGAAAGTTCCCATGGCTCTCTTCTCTTACAGCAAAGGTGACCATTGCTGCTTTCAGGGAGCTACATAGCATTTGAGTGCCTAGACGTAATATTGGTCTTTTTGGAGACAACAAAAGGTTTTCTTCTATAACTAAAAAAAAATTCCATGTGCAAGTAATATCTGATCAATGACATGTGTCTGCAGAAGCCTGTTGTTTTTTGTCTGGTGTGTCTGCTTACTGATTTAAAGTCAAATTCAGCAACTTTATATCAACACAAGCCCATTGTCTCCGGAGATTGAGARCAGAGTTTGGCTCTGTCAGAGGGGTCTACCACAAACCATGTAATTCCAGTGTATGTATGATGTGTGACTCGTAACCTTGTTCTCTGCAGACTAAGTGGTTTGTGCATCTCTTATGAAGACATGGTAAAGAATTCCAGCACTGCATCTGAAATTCATTCTATTTTAAATTGCCCTCCTGCATATGCAAACAACTGAGTTTCCCTTGCCCACTTCTGTATAAAAAATAATCGCGGTATAAATAACCTTCAATACTTTGCAGACTGAGTGCGGTGGTACGAGTGAAAGGTCAGAATGAGGCTGAGAGAAAACACTAACCAAAAAGGATTAAGGACACCTACACAAAAGCTGTATGGCTAAAAAAAAATTAGTTAATCCCATTCTGCGTTGGTGTCAACTACTCTTCCTTAAAGAAGGAAGTGACATGTGAATTCCGAACTTGGGCTGCAGATTTAGAAGCTTTCCAGTTAGGAACTGTTATTTTGAAATATTGGTACATGATGCTTTTTTCAGTCAAAGTGGTTTCAAAGAGTTCAAACCCCAAATTCTAAGTAGCATTTTCTCTGTATTTTAAACATCTGTGTTGTTTATTAGAAATGGCATCAGATTTTGGCAATCCATTTTTTAAATTTTCTTTTCTTTTTTTTTGGTAGAGTTTGAAAGAATTACACCACTCTTTTCAGTGCAGTTGTTGGGGTCTAGGGATTTCTTAAAATTGCTAGTAGAATATAATCCTGGAAGTAATTTATCCTTTTTTAAAAATTATTTTTAAAAAGCAAGGACACAAAGGAGAAAAAGGTATAAGATATATTCCTGACTTTATATATCCTGCAACATTACCCACAGTGCAGAAATTGTTTGCCACTTTAGTTCTACTGCCAGTTTCCTGTTTTCTTGGGATGACATTGTAATTGTGTTAAAAAAATAGCTGATTTGTAATAACAATTACTGTAATATTACCAACTGTGATTTTTAAAGTAGATTAAAAAAATTCTATCCCAAGCCTTTCTTTTTCTGTTGAGGTAATAGCAAAGAGCGAGGGAGGATATTGCTTTTACATTACCATTAATTTAAAGCTGGAAAGTCTCAATAGGAGAATAGTTCTGTCTGCAATAGAAGATGCTATACATGCTGCTCATGAAAATGTGAGACATACAGYTTGTTACACAAAGACAAGACTCAGAAGCAAATCAGAAATGGATATGAAAACTGGCTTTACTGTTCCTTTGTAGTGCCTACAGTTTAAATACTGTCCTTTTCTTGAAAAATAACTCAAACCAAATAGTATCTGCAGAACATGCAACACTTTAATGCAGCTTTGGGTGTTTTATGCACGCATTTTGCAGAAGCTAAAGAATCATCTACAGGATATTTAATCCCAGTATGTCCAGCAGATCAGACTAATACCACCTCTGCTTAAAGTCTGGTTTATTGTACATTTGAAACASTTTTTATTTCTCTATATAACCCACTTACCCATTTCTTACCCCTTAATCGCRCTGTTAGTGTGCATTGTAGCCTTGCCTTCATTGGAAAAAATGAGACTGAAGAAGCATTATCACTTCTCAGGTGCTCAGCTTCTGGCTTAACCAGCCTGGGGAAGCCTCCTGTGGTATGTGCAGCTCAGGAACCGAGGCCCTGGGAACAGCTGTCCCCTCATGAATCATTCATAGTGGGGAGCTGTGATGATGAATGATCAGCTGCGAACAATGCGTAACATTTAGAGAAAATAAAGGCATTTCACTGTAATTCCATTTTTTTCCCAGAGGTGGGGCAGGACCCCAGGTGTCTTCATAGTGGGATAACTTTAGTTAAGGAGGARCCTTCAAGTCCTGGAAACTCTTTCCCAATGACCCCACCGGTCTTCTCAAGACCCCTTCCAAAAGGAGGATGCAAAATAATAGAGATGATAAAGTAAGACATTAAGTACAGATTAGAAAACAGAAACCTTTGTTCCTGCCTTTAACTTTTGCTGTATTCCCAGATTTTGGAAAATTCATGAAAAATTAAATGGGTGACTATTTTCTGGCTGGCTGGGGAATGCCAAGTCACATGTTGTTGCTCCTGCTCTTTGACTGGCTGCCTTCTATAGCTAATCAACACAGTGTCATTTTGAAATTCACATCTGGGAACTCTTTGAGCTAAATATGCACTTTTCATAAGCTCTGGCAACTGTAAAGCACCAAATGCTTGAATATTCAAGGAAAATAAACACACATGCTAAGAACGTGACAAAATGGAAATCTGTGTCAAGTTTGAAAGAACAATCTAGGATATCCTCTGCCCTCTGCTCCCTGCTCTCCACTCAGCTGTGCTCAGTAGCAGGAGTAGATGGCAGAAACGTGTGTCCCTTATGTAAGATGTGCTCACAATGCCCCTGAACTTTTGGCATCAGTTCAGAATGTAGTTAACTGGATCGTGCCAGTTTAAATATATCTGGTCATTTTCCAGTACACTGCTCAGCTGTCTACCTTTCAGCGCCCTTGCTGGCATCTCAGTAAGCTCAATCTGCATTTCTGTGYTTGCTAATGCTACTGGGTTCTCTGGTGGGAAGCAGGGTATTATTATGTTGAGAGCGAGGGACTGGTAACCACAAGATCTGGAGTAATTTTTCATGGCTATTATWATTTCCTGCAAACTTCTGGAGACATTCTTCTGGCTTTTGGTATTTAAAGAGGATTCACAGGCCCTCATCTAATGAAGCACGTTTCTAGTTTTGAGCATATGAATTGACACACAGCATTTAGAGGAATGAGGCTTTGATTTCCTTAGAGTTCAGTTTACTGCACATATTTCACRCTGTCTTGGGACACTGAAGCACAACAGAATTTGGAGACTATTAGGAGGATTTATGGGTCAAAATGACATGCTTTAAATTTCTAAAAAAACCTGCAGATTTTATTTTGTTTGTTATCGCTTGTTTTTCACCTATTGTGCTAAAGACAAGAAGGTCCTTCTGAATGGAAGAAATGTTCTCAGAACTTGTTTCTGACTACATCAGGCTAATTCCTCATCTGGCCCAATGGACCCCATGAAAGACATGATTCTTTGCTTATATCAATTTTTGCCCTTTTTACGATAGTCCAGTGGGATTGTATGGAGACGTGCATAAAGGCTATGACCAGGGTGGTCTTCAGTGCTGCAATTGAGACATAAAGGTCACTGCCTGCAAATTTCTCTGTCCTGTGGAGAATAATTCAAATACCAACCTACTTGGAGCATCTGCAGTTCTCTTCTACTGTTCTTGAAAGGGTAATAAACAAGGTTCATTACTAATAATCATAAAATACAAGACAAACATGGCACTGATGGAAATGATTAAACCCAAATTCCTTGCCGTAGCTGAATTGAAGYGCCTGTCATGCCTTGACTCTGTGGCAGAACGTGTTCTGAAATTAAGCTGAATAACTTAATTTCTAGTTGTGGATTCTATGATTCCTCCCTGTATCCTGCAAAAAGCCAAATCAGAAGATTAAAAAGACCAGTGCCAATTATTTGGGGAAGTCATTGTTTGTCAGCATTTGAGAAGAAAGGGACACCATTTGGCAGCACGTTGGTTCCAGCTAAGGRTCACTGTGAATTGAGCTGTAAGGAGAGCTGCCCATTGACCAGCATTGATTGCTGTCCTGGACAGGTGCTAATGTTCAGAGGCCAGATCACAGCTGCTTGCACAGGGTTCCCATTATCCTTTGCTGGGTATTGATTCTCCCTGTGGGATGTTTCCTTCCTAACTGTGTTAATTTTCAGGCCACATATTTGCATTGGTGTATGCTGAGAGGGGCAAACAGAGGTGCCTTGGCTATGTTTAATGACCTTCCTTGTCCCCCTATTCCCGGCATCCCTCACCAACCTCATGGTCTCTAAAGACCATGTCTGTCGGGATTTGAGTTTCCTTTAATTATGGTGCACATTAAGGGACAGGCTCCATGAAGAATACCAGTACTACTCTTGTAATTGCTTCAGGTGCACTCAAAAAATTAATCAGAAAGTACACAATGGGGTTTTTGTTTTGGTGTGTTTTATTTTGAATCCTTTCTAAGTCTGAAGACTTGCTGCCTGTGTGTAGAGCTCACACAAGTGTAAAAAGGAAAGGATGGGAAGTAGTTTGTGAAGCCGCCAGGGYAGGGACTGTTGTGTCCCTTCAGCGCTATTTTGGTGCTGCACACAATTAATTAACTGATGGACCTCAGTTACCATCAAACCRGAATGATAGCATAATAAATTCATTTTGCATTGGTATAAATATCTTTCAGGGYTGAGTGGATATGTGGATTTGTCTTTCCGTAGTTGTCTGCATAGTGCTTAGAGCTGTGTTGGGATCTTGCAGAGTCTTTGTACTACATAAAGCTGCTTATAAGAATGGTGCCTTAGCTCTCAACTTCAATAAGTCAAAGAAGTCTAATCCAGAATATTTTCAGAGAAGGGAGTAATAGCATATGACAGAAAAAAATTCATCCACTGAGGATTTTTCTTGTTTTGGCAAGTATAACCACATTAGTGAAAATGTTGCCTTCACATATGAAGAAACATTAGTAATTTTATCTCTGTAACRGGGAAATGGAACAATTAATTTAGGTTCTCTGAACCTAAATTATATATACTTATACTTTTGCATTGATAAATGGACACCAGTTTTCAAGCTTTCCTTAAAGAATCTTTGTTTTCTGTGGTCTGCATAGAAGGGAGAGGGTACATCTGAACCTAGTTAGCCCTAGGGCTGAAAGTTAGATTGTGGTGTTTCTGTAATCAATAAAAACCAAAAGAAGTGTTTAATTATCTTCAGCTTCCCAGTTTAAATGGCCAGCTATTCATTTATAGGTGAATACCCTTCAGGATGGGCCCAACACTTGAATTATAACCTCTGTAACCATTTTGCCAAAATTTGTGAGTTCCTTGTGGTGTCAACAAATGTAACATTATTATAAAAGTAACTTTTCAAGCTTTGGGGTACCAGAGTTGTTACCTCACTCTGAAAGCATGAACTCCCAAAGATTGTATTCCAACATTAGGAATTTTCTTSCTTTTCTAGAGTATATTTCCTGTACTCTGTGTGCATGGCTTTGGAATGGTGTAGTCTACAGACATGAGCTTTGGGGTACCCTTTTTACCTCTGGCAGGTTCACAGTCCACCTTACAAAAATGAAACATGGCTGGGTGGATTAAAAAAGGTTGTGAAAATACACAGAAAAATATAATTGAAAAGAAAATGGTAGGGGATTTCAGCAGCATCTGAACAGCGGGGAGAGGATATGTTCCTCTTTTCATTTTTCTACTGCTGAAGTTGCTTTACCTTTAATGCATAAGGGTTTCTGCTCATCTTGGTTTCCCAGGACTGCAATTGCTTCTGTGGTTGCTGGAGTGAGTAGCTTGTGCTGCAGTGCATGCAGGATTGAAAGAGATGGTTTAATCCTCAGTTGCAGCACATCAGCTCATTTAAGCAGCCGTAGTGATGCAAGTGTGGACAAGGGTACAAGTCATCTCATTAACTGATAACTGCTGTATGTTGGAGAGTGCAGACTTAAGCTACTCCTGAAATGAAAAAAGCCATCTGTTTAAGATCAGCTGGGACATCAAATTTAAAAAGTAAAAGAAAAAAAAAAGAGAAAATCCCAGCCCAACAGAGAGCCTGAGTCTGCTCCTGCTAACRCTTGAATAACTCAAGAGAAATGAACAGAAATTAACAGTGGAGGCAGTATAAAAGCTGTAAAAACAAGATCAGAATCTGTGCCAGTAAGAGACATCATATGTGAACTTCATAGAAAGAYGATGAGTGGGAAGAGAAATGTAGGTAGGGAATGGATAAAGACCAGGAAGATTTATTATCTGCTTATTGCAATGCTCTTCCCTCTTCATGGGATCAGAAATGTGAAAATTTTTCCTATTATCTGTCATGCTTTGAACAGTTTCTTCCCAGTGTGTTCACAAGGAAGCATCTCAGTTTTCTCAGCTGGGTTTGCTTTGTGGGACTGACTTCTGTACACCAGAAGGGTACAGATCTGGTACTGCTCATTTCAGACACACAGCATTGCATTGACGTAAAGGAAGCAAAAGGGGAGAAACCTAGGCTCTGTGGCTGGAACAGAAACTCAAGAGTTAAAAAGAATTATTGGGGGGAGGGGGATTAGAAAAGCAAAAAAATAAATTAGAGAGTTGAGAATTCAAAGAAGCAGGTGAAGCTGAGAGACAGAGCTTTATTGAAGGGGTGGTGAGATAGTGCTCTGTGTAAGACAGGAGTTAGCTGAAAGAGAAAAAAATAATTAAATTCAAATAGAAAGCTAATTAAAAAAATAAGAGGGAGAAAAGAATACATTAAAAATGGAAAAAGGAAATAGAAAGAAACATGAAATAAGCAAATGCAAGTACTGAGAGGTAAGAGATGAAGAAAAATATCTTTATCTAAAGCAATTGTACAAAATAAAAAGCAGCAGCAGTTTTATAAAAGTCTTTACCTTTGGATTGACAACCACCCTAAAAGATCTCCAAGAAAAGCAATTCAATTCAAATTTGACTCTAGTTAATTAAGACACCAAAGTAGATTACTGAGTTGGGCAGCAATTCAATGCAATTGTAGTAGAGTTGTCAATCAGTACAACTGAAATCCAAATTAGATATGAGAAAAAAAGAAAAATAAAGAGCTTGATCTTATTTCTCATTGACTTCAATGGGACAGGAAGAAACCATTGTAAAGAAAAAACCCATTACTGGGAAAGAGAGAAAACGACAAAGGTTAAAGTGAAAGAGATGATTTGGGCTACAAGGCATGACGTGACGATGGAAAGTGTGAACTTTCTTCATACCAGGCCCTTGCTTGTTTCTGGTCCATTCTGGCATGTTGTCTCTAGATCAAGTGAAAAGCTGAGGTTGGAGCTGTATTTTCATAAATTTATAAAATATCCTGAATTGGAAGGGATTCACAAGAATCATTGAMTCCAACTCTTTGTTCCAGACAGGGAAACCTGAAAGTTAAATCAGGTGCATWTTTTGAATGTTGCTTGAATATCTGATGGACCTGGGGCCATGACCCATTCCCTGGGGAGTTCCTTTCAGTGCTTGAGCTTCCTCTCAGGGAAAAACTTTTTCCTCATGTCCAGTCCAAGCTTCACCTSWTTTATCTTTAAGCCATTCCCTTGTATTCTGTCACCTTGTATTCTGACATTTGGCAAAAAGGTCAGAACGTCCCTCTCTGCTCCCCACATTGGGGGTTCACAGACGGCAATGTTGTCTCTCTCAGTCTCCTCTTTTCCAAGGTGAACAAACCTAGGATCCTCAGCCCATCCTCATAAGTCATGTCCAGCTGTTCTTTCTCCCTCTTTCTGCCCTCCTTTGGGTGTTTTCTATAATTCTTGCATCTGTCTGATATTGTGAAGCCCAAAAYCACACACAGTACTCGAGGTGYRGCCTCAMCAATGCTGAGCATGTTGGGGAATCCCTTCAGACCAGTTTGYACGTCGTGCTCTGTGCACTCCAAGTATGTGCTTGGTCCTTTTGACTGCACATTGATGACTCAAATTGAGTTTATCATCAATCAAAAGCCTCAGATCCCCTCCTGCAGGGYTGCACTCCAGCCTCTCATTCCCSCATCTATCTGTGCCTCAATTTCTCTCTTCAAGGCACCCGGCATGGATGGATAGTATGGAAAACAGGTCTTCCTTTAGCTTGGCACACACAGGAAAGAGGTTTGACAATACTTTAGAGCAATGATGTTGAGCACAGTACTTCCTCAGGCTGCTTCAAAGATGGTGCAGCTTATCTCTACCATTCCAAGCATTTCCTGAAGATGCAATGTAAAGCCTCGACATTAAATAGATAAAAGTCTTGCAAATTCTCGAACATGCAAATTATTACCCATGGATTAAATGGAAATAGTGGTCTATAAAACATGTCATATGCTGATGTTCCTGCTGGCTGCAGCAGTAACTGGTCTGTGAAGCAGCCTCTAACCAGGACTCTGCTCAGGGCTMGGGCTGCTGGAGGAATTTGCTGTGTGCAGATCGTATCTTCAGTGAGTGCATCGGTCTAACTCCAGGGAATTAAGCTGCTCTTTTTCTTCTTCATGAAGGTGTTGTGAGAATAAACCTGGGACATTTTAGGATAGAGTGATAAATGGAGATGTTCCAACTCATGGCATAGCTACAATGTAAAGGTTTGTAAGGGCCTTTGGACAAATCTTACTCTTGTGCAGATGGATATAACATGGGCCATGTCTCAAAACGTCCTGTTAGTCATTAGCTGCAGCTGCACAGCTTTGCTCTTAGGCCCCTGCTAGCCAGGGAAACAGGGGCACAGTGTATGGCTCAGGTACAGAGGTGTGGGAGAGGCCATGCTGCCCAGGGGGAGGGTGTCCAGGTGTAATTCAGGATGGTATATAGCCCAATGAGTTTAACAGCACTGTTTAATGACATCGTTACCATACTACACAAACTCCCATTGAAATTAATGGTATTTCACATAATAAAGTACTGTGCAAATACTCAGTTATGTAGAACATTAATGTGCCTTTAAAAAGGTCATWAAACCAGAAAATCAATTTCGTCTCTGTAGTTATATTTGAAGTGGGGGCTCATAACAGAAACACCAGCACACCTAGAGATGGAAGTCCTCAGCTTCTGAGGCTTGTACTCATTTGTTCCCTGTCACTTTAATCCAGTTAGAGATTTTGAAATAAGAGTTCTTTCCTCTCTGTTTCCTTTCTTTGCCTGTCAAACAGAATTTCCCCTTGGGTTTCTCCAGTGCAACAGACAACACAAATCTATGTTTTTTGTTTTCCTGTGAATATGTCTGACTCGCAAGTGATGCTAGAAATGAGGTATATTTTGTTGTTGACTGAATTGGAAAACACAAAATGAAAACATTTGTTCTCATCCAAAACAACCTTTTTTTTTTGGTTTCCTCCACTAAACAAAGCACCAACTCTTTAGACTTCACAAATTTAAACATGTTTTCCTGGAAATCACTATTGGCAAGTATGTGAGCACACTGCTTTACATTTCAAGTATACAGGCAGCATGGATATATTTATCCATGAGTTGGGATAAATATATTAAATATTAATTAATATTTAAATTAAATAATTTCCCAAATCATGGGAAAGGTGGCATTGTGTCATTCCTGTGACTAGGCACACGTCTGTGATGAAAGACACCAGACCCAGGGAGATGGACTGTTGCACAAATCTGCCCTGGAGCCTTGTGAGGAAATTCATTCTTGGCACATGCAACCTGAAGAGAAATAGTAAGATCTGAAGAATTGCATAAGGTGCTCTGAGTGCCCAGAAATGCTCCCAGCAGAGCAGGTARTGATCCTCTGTGCTTTGTTTGAGTCTAAAACCCTAGAACAGGACTATTGTATTACTCTATTTTCAGTTCTATAATCATCACCTCAGACAATCCAAATTTGCATAAAATCAAAGGCAGAGACAGGAATGGTATTATAAYAGAGAGAGAGAGAAAACAGACTGTAGGGAATTGAGGAGAAGGGAGTTAATGCAGGAGTTGAAACAATCAATGGAGACTGAAAAAATGTTAAGGGAAGAAGCATCTAAATTAAACTTTCCCTTGCATTACTTACAAATAAATGTATATAATGTACACTGTGCCTAAGGTAGAGGTCTGAGGCTCAATTTGTTTGGTTTTGRTTAATTTTATTTTATTTTCTGAATAATCTGAAGCATATATTTATGAAGATATATTAATTTTTTTAACCTGAGCTTAGCTGAGTGGGAGTCGGCACTCTGTAGATGCTCCACGAGCAAGAAGGAGACTGCTAACATTATTTGATTTCCCCAAGGAATTTGGGAAATGACATCCATCTAAGACCTCACTAAAGGTCTGGGGCAATATGCTTGCATTGCAGTTCTGATAATGAGGTTATGTAGCCTGCTTCAAAGCATATGCAGCAGTGTCTCCCAGGCCTGTATCCAGAACTCCAATCATAATGTGCAACTAAAGAAAGAAAATCTTCTCCAGAAAAAAAAAAAAAAATGAGGTCTCCTTTGGCAGTGGTAAGAACTGGACTCTGGTTGCTTTTAAATGAAATTGAGCTCTGGCAAATAGGGACATGAAATTTCCTGTGTCTTCTGGGAAGAACAAACTCTGGTTCTGCTGGAATATATTGATGCTGATTTTAAGCATCTTTGACACATTAGACATCAGAATCTGAGTTGAACCTTGTAGTTCAAAGGAGTTTTCCACCTTTTATTACTGAACTTCAAGACAAAGACTACTATGATCAGCACTTCTGATTTTTTGATGTTTTAATTACATTTTGCATTTTTAATTCATTTCACATATAAAACTCACCATAGGTTAACTTGAGGTTTCTCAGCTTTCTTCTGTGTTTTCCTTCTGAGATTCCATGATGACTGCTCTTTTGTCTGTTAAATGCTACTAATTCAGATGCTCAAGCTTAGATCAGTCAAAAAAATCTTCCAGTTTTTTTTCCTTTTTTTTCCCCAGTCCAGATCCTGAACAAATTTTACATATTTTCTTTGACTGAGCATGCTGCTTACTCCTGCAGTAAGTCTGCTTTTCCTGACTTTGCTGAAAACTTAAAAAACTGTCAAGGACATGAGGGCTTGGACTTGATCAAGGTAAGATAATTTGGGTGTTTTTCTTGTCATTGGCACCTGGTGCTTTCCAAAACTGAATGCACCATTGTTTAAAAGTCACTTGTTTTCATGTTTCTGAGGGATTTTCAGCTCCATGGAAGCTTTTACTTTGGTGTTTTTCTTTCAGAGGATTTTGACTTATTACTTCTATTACCTTGCAGTAGTCAATAAGTGCTTTGGGCCCAGAGTGATTTAAACTCTTATTTAGTCACAGGATAAGTCTTTTTGGTTAACAGAAAATAAGCCCCAAAGACATCTTTTTGCCTGGGCTTCCCAGTGTCTGGAGTGAAAATTACAAAACTACCAGCATATTTGGTCTTGGAAGAATGAGAAAAMTTTCCTGCCCATAAGGTTGGTAAAGGTTGGGAAGAAAACTCTGCACTCAATAAAGTAAAGGAAATGACAGTAATCTGCCTGAACTGTAGCCCTGTGGTGTTAGCTGGGAGTTCACGATCAGCTTGCTCCCAGGTTCCACTTAGCCCAAGTATTTCATCTAGAGCTACGAGGAATGGCAGCACTGATGGCTTTAAGAGGAAAGAAGTGCTGGTAGAACTTATTCTTAAGGCTAAAAAATGTGCAAGTTCTTAGAATCCTTTAAAGCAAGTTATAATCATGATAACAGCATTCATCACAGCAATATCCACCCTCCCCCCCATCAAACCAACCCCTTTAAACACAACTCTTCCTGCTGTATAAAGTCATTCAATGAAAGATTTTATTACTGCTGTCTGTACTATTCTTCCAGGGTGCTACCATAATAGAAATCAACACAGCAAAATCATTAATAATCACACATGTTTCATATTGGTTCCCATGTGGAAAACATTTCAAAGGTGTCAGTGCCTGGAAAACCTGATGGTTTCATTGAATACCAGAATGAAACTCCAAGGCAAACCCTGAGGAGAGATTAACACTTGGAAGTATAAAATTCAGGTAGTAATGAGAAGCCAGGTGTTCACTGTCAAGGATTCCAAGTTTCCCTAATTATGGGCAAATATCTGACTTTAACTGCCTCTCTCAGGTGAGCTAGTAATCCTTTGTTGACAAAGATTTATAAAGAGAAAAAAATAACAATAGGAAAAGAAAAAGAAATATGCCTCTGTTTGCTGCTATGGAGAAAATATTACACAAGCAGCCCTATTTCTAACTAAATTAAGACGAGAGAGGGAGTTGGAAGTCATGTTGCACCCACAGTGATCATTCTGCAAATTGCAATATGGATCTAGAATTTCATGTTAATTACATTTTATTTGAAAAGTGCTGCACTACCCAGTATTTTCCACAGCAGTGGAGGCTTGATTCTGCTCTCAATTATGTAGGTGTAAAGTGGAGTATCTCCAGTGAAGCTAATGAAGTTAGAGTAGTTTAACACTGAAATGAGGAAGATTACAATAAGGCCCTAGAGTCTGCAATATTGCTACTGCAGTTAATGATCATTACTGCAGAATGCTGTAGTCTGGTAATTACTGCGTTCGTGCAGGTAGAAAGATACACAAAACTGGCACAGATCACATCTCTAAGAGATATAGCCCAAAATTTTCCAACCTAATATTGTCTCTCAAATTTCATTGCATATTCCTTTTTGTGTGTATTGTGGTAGYGTGCAGAGGGGACCGTGTTTGGATTTTGAGGAAGCTGATTTAAAAGKCTGCTGAATATCAAAATGACAAAGACTGTGCCTTCTGTTTCATTAATCCTTTAGGCTGCTCTGATGTCTGTTGTCATTATGTGGAGACCCCATTACTTTTGCTTCTTTTGGAGTGTCTTGATACAGGTTTTAAAATACAGCACTTTAGTCAGTCCTAGTTCAAACCACTTTCTAAGTCTTGCTTTACACACCTGGGTGTTAAACGCCATCCAGGCTTTCCTGAGCACCATGTGTGGGTGTGATTAGGGCATAAAGTGGACCTGAATTCTTGYCCCTGGAATGCTGAGTGGAGCAGACCCCAGTGAGACTTTGTGCTGAGAGCCCAGGACAGCCGTGGGTATCTTGGGTTCCTCTCTCCCTTGGCACTTGAGGACACAGAAGCTGCATCTAACCTGGGTGAGCAGAGTGTGCTCAAGCATTGATATGGGATTGTCCACACAGGAACTGCCAGCAAGTYCCTGTCATGGATTTAACCATCACATACTTCAGCTGGAGATGGATTGGGACAGAACATGTAACAACAGTTATCCCCAAAAAGCAGTTGGGATATGGCCATCCTGTTCAGGTCATGGCTATGTATTACAGCTGAGCCAAGATCTCTAGTCTGAAAAAGATCTCCAGTTTGCTCATATTTGTGTAGCTGCAGCATAACATAGATGCAACTGGAGCAGAGATAGGTCATTACCAACACATTTTATTTTTTCCTGTAGAGCCAAACTCGGGTATCAACCTGATAGGCCTGGGGTAACCCAGTGGCTGCCAATGAGGAGCTAAGATCTCAAGGGCTGAATCACATGCTTTAGGGGACAAGGATATTCCACAGGGACAGGTCTGGATGCTCTGTACCTGTGGAATATCCTTGTCCCCTAAAGCATGTGATGGTGATACATGTATCACCATCTGTACCTGGTGATAACATGCAGCTGCACATTGAGCGTCTCTGAGCCACCAGCCCAAATGTCATACCTAGAGAGGCCCCAACATTAGGGGAGCAAGGGTGCCAGAGAGCTGTAGGCAGCCTGATGAAAGAACTGATGTGAGTTGAGGGTCTCAGGACATGGACTTCTGCCCATTCCTTGGACTGACCAGGTCAGATCCAAGTTCAGGTAGCCTTGGAGTAACTGTTGTGAAGGTAAAAAGCTGGATTAAAGCACCTAACATTTTTAATTGTATTTAACACAGTCTAAGTGCATACCAGTGCCAATCTCTTTGTCAATCTAACTATCCGGATTATATATTCCTCATATATGAATATATTTGGTTTTAAGAGGGCTAATTTTTTTGTGACTGATTTCTTTAAAACTCCCATGCTAACCTGTTTTCTTCAGCCGGGTGACACAAGCTTTACATCAATGCTTCTAATGAATTTTGGACATATGACAACATATCAGTGACAAGAGGAGAACAGATAATTTGAAAAGATATTATCAAGAGATTACTATATTCAGATAGTCGGTTTTCAGCAATAGTGCAGTCCAGGTGTACAGATTTCATAATAACTCTAACATCCACTGCATTTGGAGGGGAAGTTATCRAAGGTATGAGAGGGGAAAAAGTCCCCAAATAAATTTGTCTGGGAGAAGGGTGGCTGTCTGTGTGTGCCTTTCAGCTTCCTGGAGATTTCCCACCTTTGTACTTTACCCTGGGGATGGTGAGTCCAGAAATTGCTCTGTAGCTGTGCTTTGACAGGYGCACTTCTGCCGTTCTGTGTTTGGAGGTGTTGAAATGCTGCTGACTTGTTTGTCACAATATTACTCCTAATGCCTTTTAGAAATTACTGTGTGTTGTSTGCTCTTTCTTCTCTCTAAAGTGATGTTGAATTAGACCATAGAATTGAGGTGGATTTGCCTTTGCAAACAGCTTTGGTAAGAGGCAAGCAGGGACTTTAATAGTTTTACATCRTAAGGCTTTCTCCTTTGCTTTTCTCAGAATGGAAATGTATTACTTCACCTCTCCCTAAATACAAAGACAACACAAAATCTCACCAGGGAAAGGGTTACAAATTTCTTCTCATTAGGTACTTGTCAAGTACCTGAGAATTGAATTCTAAGAGGCTCCTCCTAAAATAGTAGCCAGCTTTATCTGTGAGATAAAATGCAGCTTGTCTTCAGGAAGGACATCACGGCGCAGCTCAGAAGCACAAGCTGGAAAAGGCATACTGCACATGTTCATCATGTAATCTATCTCCTAGGATGCACGACTTGAAAAGAGTTCATATGTCACCACAATATGTCCCTTGGTTTATCTTCCAGACAGACTTCATGTATCATGTTGATAAATTGGGCAACRCACAGGGCCAGTTCCCTCCTGCTGAGGTGAGTGGGAGCTGCATGGTGCCTGATACCAAAGCTAGGGAATTATTCAGGTTGATTATCATAGCTGAGTGCATGCCAGGCTTGTTTTATTTTCCTTGACAGATCTCTCGGGGARTTAAGGAGCTGAGGGATGATTGAGTTTCCACAGCAGAAGCAAAGAAGGTAGTACCACTCTCTCAGTAGCACCCCATGTATCGCACACATGGGTGGCATTGGCGATTTGGGARCAGCCCAGCTGCAGGTGCAAGAGGCTCCAGGTTCATGGAAAACAAAATCTCCCTGGTTCTGCTGAAGTTATTGCTTAAGGTTTATCCTGGAGGGTTGCTTAAGGCATTACTGTTACATAAACAATTTTCAATAATGATTTAGCAATTATACTACAACTGTGTAAAAGAAAACARAACCAAATAAGTCTAATCTTTTGCAATGCTACTTGCAGTTTCCTATAGGGACTGTTATTTATCTTCCAGCCATCAAATAATTAAATCTTTCTGCTTTCCATTTGTGAAGGACCTGAACATTGAGGATTGGATCCTCACATGGCTTATATCTCTGAGGCTCTCTGTCCAGAGTAGTATTTTACTAAAATGGCTTTTATTTTCATTGTTTGAATACATTTTCATTCATTTGTTTGAATACTCAAATTAAACAGTTTCAAAGCTGGTTCAATGTCAACATTCATACACCTGGACTCTTCTGCATTTGTTCCTCACATTTGTGGAGGACCATTTTATTCACTGGAATCCAATACTTAAGATGAGCAGTGTGTCCAGCAGCTCACAGTGTGTTCACCAGCACACATCTCTTTGTGTMGCCCATCTGTAGCCCCGTACTGTATCCATATCTGTCATCTCTCAGGAGCTCACAGGGAGAAGACCTCATGTGCAGTCTCCTGTGGGGTTTCTCCCCCAGCACTTGATTTTTTTTGCCTCATGAGCACTCCCTTTCGATAATGCAGGCACAATGTTGCCCCATGTGATACGTGAGTGATTTCCTGCTTCACTGATGGATATTTTGCTGTAATGGAAAGAGATGTTCTAATGTAATGAATGCTGCTCCTCTGTGGCTCTGCAGGATAGAATCCCACCTACAAGTTTGGGAATGTGAGGATGGGTAGAGGCTTATAGGGGCTGTGTGACTATGTCTTTGCTGTCCCAGACAGTGTCCGCAGATGTACCTTAACTCCAAAAACTTCCCTAATGTCTGGCTAACAAACACATCTAATTTTGCTTCAGTTCTATCAGAAAACAAGAAGGAGTTAACCCAAATGCTGTCATGATTATCGTAAATACAGCTTGGAGAAGGAAGCAGCTAAGTCACTAAATCCTTCTGAATTCAGCCTGGAGATGMAGAGAGAAAAGAGTGTGTGGCCAAGAAGAAAAACACTGTGTATATCAAAACACATAAAAAAAGCTATCTCGAGAATGGGAGATGCTGAACATAAAGAGAAAAAACCCAAGAGAATAGAAGCAGAGATAATAGACGGCTACAGCCAGACTCAGATGGCCTCTTCCCCATTAGAGATGACTTTGCCAGCATGTGTTACCTCACTGGAAAGGTATGTAGGCAGGTGTGATTGAGGATGAGTCCAAACGAAGCTTATTGTTTTATCTGTATTAAAATATCGATGTGAATAACTGTATGTTGTTGAACTAGTAATTGCAAGGGACTGATTCCAGCATGTCTTGGGGATTTAGCCATGGAAATCCTGCTGGCCTTCAGGAGTGTCTATGCACCTACATTTAGGAAATCTGTGTATATGTACTGGGCTCCAGGGAAAAGTCCACTGCAATTATTATTATGATGTGACTATGATTTTGAGACCTTGTAATGTACTCAATTTTATACAAATTTACACAGTAGTATTTGTCAGGTCAGGGTTGTTGCCACTGAAGTGGAAAGCTCAAACTGGTGTGAATTACTGAGACTTAACATTGTGCTTTGAATTATGACTTTTTATATTTACATGAGAGTGTCCTCTGAGTCACATCTGGTTTTTGTGCTGTTTACAAACTGCTCTAAAAAGCTGAGCTGAGAATATTCGCAGCTAGTTCAGTATGTCAAACAGAGAAATAGAATTCAGCTCTATTCTTAAACCATGATTATTTATGTAACAGGCATGTTGGCCAACAAAAAGAATGAGAGCTGACGGGCATGAAAATAACCAGTCTGCTCATACATGAGTTGTGCTTGCAGTGCTSCCAGCGAGAGCTTGAAGAAGACTGTGTAAAGTGTAAAACAAAGGGTGAATAATTAATGCACGCCAGAGATGACCATTTGTGGGGCTACTTAATGCTGCAAATCCCACATGGTGATGAGGCTGTGAAAGAAATCACAGACTGGATGAGGTTGGAAAGGATCACAGCAGGGCATCTGGCCCAATCTCCCTGCTCAAGCAGGGTCATCCTGGAGCACATGGCACAGGATTRTGTCCAGACAGTTTTTGAATACATCCAGTGAGGGACAATCTGCAGTCCCTCTGGTCAACCTGTTCTAGTGCATGGTCCCTCATACAACAGATTCTTCCTCATATCGAGGTGGAACCTCCTGTGCATCAGTTTCTGCACATTGCCTCTTGTCCTATTGCCCAGCACCACTGAGCAGGGCCTGGCTTTATCCTTTTGGCACCCTCCCTTCATATACTCATTGGCATTGATAAGATTCCCCTCTCAGTTACCTCTTGAGTCTACACAGACCCAGCTCCCTCAGCCTTTCCTCATAAAAGAGATGCTCCAGTCCCTTAATCATCTTTGTAGGCACCACTGGATCCACTTTAGTAGCTCCATGTCACTATTGTCCTGAGCAGCCCAGAACTRGACACAGCACTCCMGATGTGGCCTCACCAGGGCTGAGTAGAGGGGCAGGATCACCTCCTTTGACCTGCTGGCAGTGTTTTTCCTGATATAGCCCTGGAGAAAGAAAGAAAAAACTCAGAAAGCTACAGGAGCAYGTGTGCCCATGTTCTGGGAGCACATGGCTGTTGGTACTGAGTGTGAGCCGGTACATCAAATTACCAGTTTAACCTTAAAATGCAAATTAAGTATAAGAAGATGTAGCTGTATAGATTATGCACACCCAAAGACAAATAAGTGGAAGATTTGCATTTAAAACAAATTCCAGTTGGAAAGTGAGGTAATCAGAAGAGTGAATGCAAGGGTTTTTTGGCATAGACCACAATCTGATGCCTGCAGACATATCCATTGGCATGTGTACTATGAAAACCATTACTTGGTCACATATAATGGCTTTCCAAAGGATGCCTACATTGGTTATTGAACGGCATGGACAGAGACTGCTGGATGAGACAGATGGTCAATAATTAGTTTTAACCTTTTTTTTCTTAAGAAATGAGTGCTTTGTTATTTTCTGCTGGCTAGTCCTCTCTCTAATGGCTTTCAATCTATTGGACCATCTAATCTAAACTTGACGTGGGGAAGGAGGAACCTTGCTAGGTTGGCTCAACCAGCATATTAGACATCAGAGAATCACTCACTCAGAATGAAGTATGTTAAGTTAATACTGCATTTCACAATCTATTTGTCACTCATAGTGCTCCTCATATGCAGTCCCAACAGCAGGCATGCACCAGATAAGGAATTTTCACATTGCCATGAATTTTCTCTTGGCAACTGCTGGTCTTATCAACCAAGTACCTTGCAAATACAAAGTAAGCTTTACAATGATAAAGGGAAAGATAAGTATTATTATCTATATGCTATGGGAAAGGATCTAAATATACAGTGCCACCAATTTTGTGTGCTTCTACAGTCATTTGTATAAAATGGGACACAATTAGATTTTTCTGATGTTCCAAACACTGAACATTCTCAGAGGGAGCTGAAACAAGTCAGAACCACTGACAGGACCATCCACCCTGTGACCTTGGGGAGGGAAATCTCTCAGTGCTGCTCTTTTGCACTGTTGTGTTGCATGAGGGCGTCTCTGCTAGAGCAGGTGTGYCCTGTCCTTGCAAGCCTATTTGTCTCTACATAGTACAGTGGACTCAGGTGAGGCTGGAAACTGAAGAAATTGGGAATAAATTACTGCWTTTTCAACACAGAGTGAAAATTGTGGAAAGGTGAGAATCTTAGCATTGAGAGCATGAAGAGTTTCTTACTCCACTTAATAACAAGTTATGATGAGAAGCAGTTTTTCTGCTGTCAGTATCTGACTGTCTCTTGCTATCTCTTGCATCCACCTTTCTCTAACTTTCTGAAACCCTGCAAACTCCTCAGTCTTCAAGGTCCATTTCACAATGCCAAGGCAGGCTGATGGAGTAAAGCAACCCTTTTTCCTTTAGCACTTACATTTCTCTTACTGTCTTCTTTTTTCCCCCTTTCTTTTCACTGAAAAGAATCAGTGTGATGAATAYTTCTCAGACATCTCTCATGGTCCTGTGTAAAGGAGAAAGGAAAAAGAAATAAAACAGACAAAACATGAAAACCTTTGCAAAGATGAAACCAAGAGGGTATTTATTACAGTAAAAATGGASCAGGGTGAACAAAGGATCACTCTGGAAAACCTCGCTGGCATGGCCATATCCTTGATGTTGCAGGTAATTAATTTATGGAAGTTTTTATGGGATCAGAATACAAAATATTTMTCATATTTTGGTTACTTCTATTAAACTATCAGCTCAAAATTTTTAAGGTTTATAAAGTAATTCCTAATTGGTCTAATTTCTTTAAATATACCATGATGCCATCTATAAAATCTACTCAAATATATAAAACATATAAAATCTTGGTCTAAATAGTTGTTTGGACYTGCATTTCAAAGCTTATCTGTTCTGTCCCTTATATAGAAAACCTTCTTGTCTATTGTTCTTTTCATTACTTATACGGCATTCTGTCACAAATAGACTCAAATCAGCAAATTCGTTTAAAGTGTAACGGTATAAAGAGAGAGACAAGGAGACAGAAGACTGAAAAGGTTTTGCTAATATGGTGATGAAACCAAAGCCTTATAAAGCTGATATTAAGCTGTTTTGGGTTTTAGATGTACGTAATATTATGCAGTCAAAATGTAGGTGCTTTATCCCATATTGCACTGTTATTGACATAAATAAATTTTATGTGCAATATTTTATTTAATTGCATAAAATTAATCTAAGAGCAAAACTGCATAATCTTGTGTGGCAACATAACTTTGTATTCATGGCTGATTTTTTCCCCTTACCACAAAAAAATAATGTGGGTTGATGCAGTGTCCTAACACAATAGGGGCTAATGAATGGAGCTTGCTGTGCTCAAGAGACTGCAGTTCAATTACTGGTGGTGCCAATCAAGTCAGAAATATTAACCATGGTAACAGCAGTTTTGAGTTACATGGAATGAGGCCGTGGCTTCTTGGGGAAGATTGCCTCTTGGGAGGGAAGGGGATGCTCACAGCAAGAGCTGAAGAAGGTCAGAGACTGCTTCTTTATGGCAAAGGAGAGCAAGGCAGCTCATGCCACGGGAAGGTTTCTGCTGTTTTTGTATCATTTCATGGCAAGARCACCTGAGAGTTCAAAATATGTAAGTGTGACGAGCATAACCGATAGAGTTGGGTTTACTATGTGTAAGTGTACAATAATTAGTTAATCATGTGGAAGATAAATTACAATGCAGGTAAGGTCCTAAGCAGGAGTAAAATGTTGCTGAAGTCAGTGTGACTGGGCTGAATTACACCAATCGATTCYGTAGCCTTTTATGAGGATTTACTTAATGTAGTGCATTTGTTCTGCTGGCTGGTGATCAGAATGAGGATCCCTTGATGTGATACAATGGCAGTGTTATGTATTAGTAGCATGAACAGGAAGCAGCTGGCGTCCTGTTCAGAAAACAATCTCAGTTTTTATTGCCGAGAACAATATTGAAAAACTGTGTGTGTGTGTGATGGGCCTAATCCTTAAAAATGTGTGAGTTTGGATACTGTCYCTTTTAATTGACTAGTCACTTGTGGACTAAATCTAGATTCATCTCTTTTCACAGAAAGCTCCTCTACTGTTTGTCCTTTGGAATGCAGAGAAAACCAGCCCAAAATGGCTTTTTTGCACCTGCCTGCTGCCTCTCCCTCTCTTCCAGCTGGTGAGTATGCTCAGTTGTGGAGTGCTTTTCCCTTCTCTTATTCATGAAGAGATGGCACATCTTTTTGGTCAGCATCACTGAAGCATTTTCTATTCTTTGCCTTGGATGCCATTAAAAAAGCCAGCTGTTAAGGATGGTTGCTGTGTTTTTAGAGCTTAGCTTCATTGTTAACTGAAACTTCAGTAAAAATTTAGGATGGCTTTCTTAAGAAGAGTAATAGCAGCCTGTAAATGAATTTGAATTTGACTGCAGAGTGGTGAAAATAATGTGTACTTAATACTTTTTCTGAAGATTTTAGGACCTCCAGTATCCATCCTGATGCCTCTGTAGGGCAAATGTGTTGTACTTGGACAGGCCAGATGGATTATAGAGGTTTCTGTTGTATAGTTTAGCCTTCTGAGAAAAAGTCATCCCAGTTCAGTCTCACCCCAACAGGCTCCTCTTAACAATCAAACACTGCAGTCTGGAGGGGTGTTTCACCTCAACCATCTTAAAACCCATCCCAGGTTAAGAGGAGGAAACATCTCCAGAAATGGAGCTCAAGGACACTTTTTCAATGCATATTTGGTCTCTAAAGCCAGGTGACATGCAGTGGCTTGATGAATGTGTCTGACAAGCCAGGAAAACTAGCAGCACGAGAAGTGAGGGCAGGCAAGACTTTTTAGTAACTGTGTCCTGGCTGACAAGAGGTTAAATTTTAGTTTCACTTTTAACCTGCAGTCTATTTGACCTGAGACAGGGTAGTTTCCCATCATTATCTCCTTTGTACTCCTYCTCTTCCCCCACACATAGTCTGTCTTGAGTATTGATCATTTATTTATTCAGTGTGAGAGATATTCCCTCTTTTCCTAGTAAAGACTGAATCCTAATGTCTTACTTATAGTAGAAAATGTGATCCATCTGATTAAGATATCTTGGTAAAAATACTCTTAAGTCATTACTGTTTCAAATGCATTAATGACTTTGTCAATGGAAGACAAAGCTTTCATGTTTCTTAGAGCAATGCCCTAAGCACTGGGCCAAACTGTGATTTACTCACTGGATTGATAAATAAACAATAAATGTGAGACACCACCAGAAACAGATTGAGGAGGTTAGTATTTAGGTGGTTGTCAGTCTCTTGTTAAGATGCTTGCTTGAAAAAGRAAAGATTTTAGCATAATATTCAGGTTGTGTTAGGGCTGGTTCAGAACAGTGCCTGAGGCTAAGGTAGTCTACAGGCTCAGTAGGCTACTGGGCTATTTTCTTGACAACTCAAGGAATATTAAATAACAGTAGAGAGTGTCTGAACAGTCTAATTTCCTAGTTCAATATCTAGGGCATTCTCTTTGGGGAAAAGTGTTTTGGGTTAAAATTGTCTTTAGTGAAAGACACAATGGAACCAGTCTGATGTGTCTGGGCAGAGCTGTAATAATTGGAAGAGAGTAAGTAACCAGAGTGATAGCAACTTTATCAGCATCTAGCTCTCAAATCTTTATTGSACTTGTTCAGTGCAAATGCAGAAATAATTTCAGGATTCCTGAAATTTTACTTTTTGGCAAATGTTGTGTGTTATTTCACCTGATCTTGATTTGTCATATAATCAGCCCACAGCACCTCAAGTTGCTAGTAATGGCTGCTTTAGTAGGCAATATGTGAAAATACAGGAAACGAAAATTTGGAAACTATGCACCCTAAATTGCATCCTTGGCTCTGTTGATTTCAGTGGAACATTCTGAATTATCTGAGATCTTCATTCCTTTAATTTTTATTTTTCTTCTTCTSTAATGAATCTTTATCAAATAATCTCAGCCATTTTGGCAGTGTTCACCATGGTAAAAGTTGTTAATTAGCAAATTAAAAGGCACAATCTCAATGTTTTAATTTTTTCCTCAAAAGAATGCAGTTAAAATAACTGCTTTTTTGGAACCCTTCCCCCTCACCTGATTGGAAGTGTAGGAAAGGAAATCTGTTTAATCTTCATTCTCATACTTTCCTGATTCACCTGGCTACTCTTGGGAATTTAAAGGAAAAAGAGTTCAGCATTGCAGATGAAAATTGCAAACTAAGTTTTATKCAATGTTTTAGGATAAATGAGGCTCCACTGCTATTATCCTTCACTATTGCCTCTCCTCAGCTCCTGTCTGCCATATGAAGAAAAGTGCTAGCAAAGTATTTGTGGTAGAATATGGGYTTAATAACAGGGTAACTTTTTTTTCTCTGACCTTATAGCTAAAGTCAGTTGAATGATATTCAGACCAGATCTACTATCAACAGTATATCCTTTGTTATTAACAATATTGCACTCTCTACAAGGAAAAGAAAATATCTCCTTAACAAGCAAAAAATCCCAACAGGCCAACTGAGCAAATAAAAATTGAGGGCCTTCAGTCTAGGGTAARCCTCATAAATTGTTTTTCATGTATTTTTTTTTAACTTATTTAGAAAGGTTAGGACAATACTTTCCCTTCAGAAAATGTTTGTTATCAAATAATATGAGCTACTCAGTTATTTCCTTGTCTGAAACCACAATTCATGATTTCCAATRTGGTTTTCCCGGTCCTTTTAAATGATTGCAGGTCACAAGCTATCAATAATGCCCTTCCTTGTAAAAGGTACTTTAGCCTCAATACGAGGTTTATCACTGTGTTATGTCTGAATAGTCACTGGCAATAGCCATGCCAGAATGACAGCAATGCTGTGCTTGTTTGAAATATGCAGAATGCTAAAATGCATGGAGTTAAGTTATTCTTTTAACAGGTGAAAGTAAATTCCGTTATATAAACAAAAGAAGAGCATCAGTTTCACAGAGATTCAGCATAAGGTCAGAGGCTGGTGAGCCTGGCTCTCAACTGACATAAAAATTAAAGAATTATTTTCTCAAATCATCATAAAGAGCCAAAGTGAGGTAGAGATTAGAAGAGGGTGGAGATGGGAAKTGCCTTACTGCTGTGACAGTAATTTACCTGCACTGCAGCTATTTTATGAGAATAGGATGCCAGCACCCCTTGTGAATGAAGTTGCATGTCTCTACAAGGGCAAAGCACAGTGTCTCCTTGAGGCAGGAGCAGGAAGAACTGTGAGCTGCCTGTATCTTACCACATAACTTTCAGCTGAAACACTTTCTGCTCCAGAAGCAGCTCCTTATTTTAGAAGACTTGATATTTTCTTGTGTCTCTGTCTGACTGGTTGTGGAGGTGACATAGATTTTATGTCCAGTCTACTGCAGAGGAACTGGGAACGCAAGAGTTGACATCGGAGCCCAGAGGAGGAAAACTGAGCTTTGTCCACTTTGTATAGTAGACAAAACACAGCCAAAACATATCAGCAATTTGAAGAAGATACCAGATGATTCCATTACCAAAGTTATCATATACATTAACACAAGTTTCAACACTGCAATATTTCCTATTTAATAGCTAAGGATGGAATAGAAGATATAAAAGGTAGTGAATTAGATAATGGAGAGTGGAGCTYGGTAAGAGTAAGTGCAATCAGTGCACGTAAATCTTTCTCAAGCAGAATGTAACCTTGTTAGCAAAGAGAAGATTCCTCTGTGCTACCATCCTGCTGAGCACAAAGAGTTAGCCAAGATGTTATTGTATTTAGTGCTTGTCTAGTTGCTGATCTTTCCAAAGGGGCAGAACCACAATCTAGGCCTTGGAACAGCTCAAGAAGAGTGATTTGAAGAACTGTGGAGGTGCATAAATACTAAACTGTTGTAAATGGCATGGGAGTGATTCCATTTTTAGAAAAGAAATGTGTCTGCCATTATTATTGTTTGTTTAACAGTCCTGCAGTTTCTTCACAATTTGTACAGATGTGTTCAATTTCAGCCATTTGCCCTGTCAGTTTTTCTGATACATGGTACATCATTTTCTTTAAGATGCCTAAGTGGTGATGATTAGTGGTGTGTGAAGAATGGACAAGGAGACTTTACTTTAAAAGGAAGAATTCTCAATGTGTTCTATATGTGAAAGTAAAATGCAGACTCTCCATTGTAAATTATATGTTGCTGTATTCCTGCTTCATGTTATGTTGAAGCACTGCAGCCCAAACAACATTCAACATATGCGATGGCTGTAAGATGTTAAAGTAGAAGCAGAGAGCCATATATCAGAGTGTCAACATCCCTAACATCCAGTCATTTAATCTCTAGCAGCCTCTGGTACAAGTTAGATTACCCTGGAAATATGTGTGCAGTTTTAGCAGGTCCTCTTTTAGCAGGACGTCTATGTAAGCATGAGTTTTCTGATGTAAAAACAGAAAACAAATGGTATTTTAAAAGCACAAGCACAGATGTTGGAATGCTTCAGCTCATTTGGTTTACTGAGTTTAAAATTATAGCTGTTGAAATGTTTAACTGCCATCTCTCAGTGACTGTGCAAAGGAAGAGTAAACTATGATGTGGTTTTCTTGTCCTTTAAGGGACAAGGGYCTGGCTGTGAAGAGCAGCTAATCACTGACTTGCTCAGGCTGGAATATCAGGTTAGAGAAACTTTGGAATTAGCTGCTCAGTCAGTACAACAGAGCTGATCTAGGGATGTAAATGGCTGCTAGGTGCATGTGCTTAGCAATGCCTTATTTCCATTCTGCAAGGTCTCCTATACTAACAAACACTCTGAGAACAACTATAGCTCGTAGCTGATTTTGCTGGTGGTGCACTCAGAGGTTCACATTGAAATATTTCTGTGTTATGTCTRTGGAACTATGAGAGTGACCCACAGTATGGATAATTGAAGAGAAAAGCCAGGCTTTGACAGCCTCCATCCATGAATGATAGATGGATAAGTTCCATCAAAAATTTTTAAGATTCATATGGATCTTTTATAATTTTCCTTGGCTTGCTTCACCTTCTTTGCTTTCCTTTCCATCCATAAAACAAGCAATTTAACGGAGGATGGAATCACAAGGTCTACACTTGGAGTAGCAAAATCAGAGCAAAACACATGTCTATATGCATAGTGCTGGACTAAGATTTATTCAGTGAAACAAGGCAGACCCAAAATTTGACAGGAGGTGGCAAAACCTCCATCTCTTGCCTTTACCAAGATGTTGAAATAAATGTCAGAGTATTCCAGGACATATGAATACCCAGCTTGATTCTCCCTAAGTACAGAAAAATCTAACATTGATGAAATTAGCAATATGACCTACTATAATCCACATGGCTACTTTCTCTGACATAGGTGTTTATGGGATGTARGTGATGAGGATCAAATGCCTCCAGTTCTGTGTACAATAGATGGGTAAATTTGTATCCACCAATGACTCATGGTCAGTCAATGGAGTCATGGGAGACAGTCTGCAGATGAAATCTGGAACTGTATTAAGAATGTTTCTATTATCTTCAAGTAGATTAGAGAGTGCAGGGTAGTTTTTATTAATTTGAAGGGCGGCAATAATCCACTGGCCTTAAATGTTTGGGATCTGTCTGCTGAAAGACAGTTTGTCCCAAAGAAATGTTGCTGACTGCATCTAGAAAATGACTGAGATAGTGAGAGAGTTTGCATTTGTTGAGGTTAAAAGGCCTTAACTGTCCAAGAAATTGAAAGAAGGGAAGAGTCTGTATCAGAATTTCTGTCTGTGGAAATAGAGAGAAACAGAGTTAGAAATATGGTCAATGAGGACAAAATTCCCCGTTTGAGGGACTGGATACTAATAATAATACTATGTCATCTTGGAAAAATTATGTCAGTTTTGGAATCCAGACAATTAGTCAGCTTTTCTGGCATTGTGATATTATTTCAGTCACATTAGTTTTTGGGAAGGAGCAAGATTTATGGCGTCAGCATCCATTTTCTAGGACAACTAGAAGAATACTCATATGTCATTTCATTTTCTCCTTTTCTTTCCCTGAAATGTCAACATGTCCCTAGACGAAGTGCTTCAGAGAGAGGCTGCACTGTGATAGCAGACATATATGTGGAGATAATACCACAGAACACCCATAATTATAGCTACTTGGGCTTCTCTCTTAAGAGCAAAAACGTCCACCCGGAATGAAGAGATGACTCTGGAACCTGCCCCCAACGTTCTTCTTCTCTTTTAAAAAAAGAGAGATGATAGAAATAATGTTGGCGAGCAGCTCCTCCAAAAAGCCTATTAATACTTTTTTTTTTTTTGTTCTTGTAACCATGAAGAAAGGGATTGTGTGCCCCTTTCTTTCAGCCTTTTGAAACTGCTAGCTTTTCTAATAGTAAGAAAAAAATACATTCATACTTTGCGATAAGCCAAATTTAGGTTTAATATGAGTTACTCCTTGCAATTAGAGACAATAAAAAGGTATGCAGAAAGATAAAACTGCCATACACAGCGTTGTAGTCTGGCTTAATGAAAAATATGTTTTCCTTGCTAAATACTGAATTATACTGACAGTGGAGCTGAGATGCCTTGCAATCAGGCATTATTTGATCAGGCAGTTCTTGTTGTACTCTACATAGATAGAGTTTCTTTAAATACAATAAATAAAAGTAAAATCTTACACAAGGCAGCACAGCTTAGTAATTGCTGTTTTGGAGCTCACGTCGCTGCAGTTATTTAGCTCAGCATTTCATCTCCAGCTGCAGCACGATTTTTGCCAAATATAGATAAATGAAGTTAAAGTTATTGGCAGCGACTAGTTCTGTATCCCTGTTTCGAGTTCATAGATTTCATAGGAGAGGCCTTCCTTTATTTTTGTAGCAAGCAATTGTTTTGAACTCTGAACTCCTTCATGTTMCAGTACAACACAGTGTTTTCAGTTCTACTTTATCAGGCAGATACTGGTAAACAGAGAGAATGAGCAGGTTCCCTGTTTGAGAAATAGACCACATGAAATGTGAGGGAGGAACAAGCAGAGAAACTGAACCTCACTAAGCATATTTTAGGAGTTTAATGTAATCTTGATGCTCAACTTGCAGTCAGGGCCTTTCGGTATGGGATGTGTAACCCTACAGCGTGCAAATATCATTACTGTCTCTGGTTTACTACATGACCTGGTGGCACGGTCTGCTGCAGACCCTCACTGCAAACTACACAAAGATGACTTTCTGGTTTCTAGACCTTCTGTAGAGAAAAACTCCTTTCACTTGAATTTAATAATTGAGACARTACAAATACATGACAGAGACATAATATTGAACATATTCTAAATCACTATAGAAACATTTATTGTTAAACAAACTCAAGACTTTTCAAATTTAGAAATATACTTCTGTTTCTTTAGATTTGTTCAATTCTATTTCCTTCTTGCTCTTGTTAAAACATTATATTGCCACTTTTACAGCTGTCTGGTGTTTATCTGTAAACAAGTAAGGGGTCAGGAAATGCTGGTGTTTCCCTCTGGCCCACCTGGCTGCTTTCCTTTGATCTATGATCCCTTCTGTTAAAAGGGAAAGGAAATGTCCTACCATCCAGAAAGCAAACTCATGGAGCTTTTATTTTGAATGGATATGCACGACAAAAACACATCTCAAGTACGGCTGTGAAAAAGAACTTCCTTCTTTATGTCCAACCACTGGCCTGGAGTTTCTTTCCACAGTTTCCCTATTAAAATCATGTGCAATTCTTTTGTCATATGCTACTTATGCCATGATAAATTCACTTGGGACCATAGCTTCAGAAGCAGCAAACTCTAAAATTACATTGGGAAGCTGCCTGAAGTTTGCCAGGGAGATTTCAAAGGAAAAACGTATTTTCAAAATTGAGAGAGCAAGCAATTATTAATTTTTTTTGTCTGTGAAATTTGCGTGATTCATTTAGAATAACTGGTTTCAGTCAAAATATAGGCTTCTCCTTTTTGTGATTTCTCACCAGCTTTTCTCTTTACTGTGAGTTTCACTTCACAGATCCAATGTTACCCCATTTTCCAAATAAAGCTTGTGGGGTTCAGCAAACTTATAGGCTTTTAAATGGTAAAAAAAAAAATACAAAAATATCTATGTTTTCTAACAAAATAATTGCTGCTGATAATACAGCAGAAGCAAATGAAAATCAGATATTTGTATTTGATTCCATATTATGGAAGACAGCAAATATATTTCAGCTGACACAGAAAGATGTTCAATAGATATTATGGAATGATCCATTTTTCAGATTGCTCTGATTTAGATATTACTTTAGAAAAGTTCAGCTGAGAACATTTCCTATCCTATTTGAAATTCCTGGGGTCTCACAATGTATAACTTCTTACAGTGCTTTAAATATAGTATTTTTTACAGCACTTTTTAATTGAAAAGTCTCAAGCATATTGCAAGTAAAGTCAATTAGAAATGATGAGGTTTTTTAAATAAAAAATGTTGATGAAAACAATATTTTTCACTTTAAAAATATTTTATTACAAAAATAAAACTTCATTTAAAGACAACATCTTTTATCTTAAAGGCTATTTTATGGAAAAAAGGGAACTGTTCCCCATGGAGGAAAAAAAACCATTTCTGCTTCAGTAAATGCCTGTAACACAGCAATAAATTTTCAACACAARATTCAGGATTATTTTAATTAGGACCACTGCTTAAGCCTCATATTCTCTCTGTAATGGGTGAATAAAATGTATTTTACAAAGGAGTGGGCACTGATGTTACTAGTTCTTTAGGCCTATAAGGCGAATTGTGCTGTCAAAATAGAGCTGCTTATTTTACATCCCTATCTCCTGTTCACAGTACTAAAACAGCTGAAAATTGGAATTTTTCAGCATGGAGAGAAACTGGAGCTTTTCCCAGTATGAGTCTCCTTTCTAATGAGAGCAACAAGTAATAGCAAATAATAATTTTGATGGTCCAGCCAATTGTTATTCCTGTTACTARTATCGATGAAACTTCTCACCTGTGGACTCAAAAGGCTTTTTTTTTTTTTTTTCCTGAACAATTTGCATGAAGTGTAACTCCAAATAATGAAGCTGTCTCTAATTTATACCAATAAATGAGGTAGATAGGGATCAGACTCTATACTAAAGAGGAGATATTCCTTAGTGCTGGATGAGTATCTCTGTTTCCTACTCTCTTACAGATTGAACTTGACTGCCTCAGATAACTCTACTTTCTCATGGCTACTCATGCATATCACTGCCCATGTGATCCAGAACGTATTTTGTGATATTTGAGTCTATCTGATTTTACTGAGGAGGCATCAGTCTGTGCTCTCTCTTTCTGCCAAAACCCAGGTATGCCCAGGCCCAGTTTGGTATCTTATGGTCAGAAGGCAAACTTTCACAGTCAAATGTAACCATTTCTCATCCTGGTTATTTCCCTCATAATTAATCAGCCTGACTAGGAGGCCGRTCTGGTCTCATCTGCTACATATCTGGGAAGTAGAGAGGAAAAACAGAGCATTTTCGATATGGAGGCTGCATTCCTTCAGCACGTCCCTCCTGGAGAACAGTTTACCACAGGGTCTCTTGTTTGTGTGCASAGGGCTCTCCTCCCCCTCTGAGCAACATAACAACTGCATGATGTGAAAATAAAGGGAAAAACTCTCAGCAAAGTTCCTCTCCAAAGCACATGTGCTCATACAAATGCACACAAACGAGCTCATTTGCACGCTGAGGCAAATGCAGGCATCTGCACACWCACAGACTCACGCCCTGTCACATTTGGCTCAATAGCCAGCGTGGTTAAATAATGTCAATAGCAGAAAGTCCTACAGTGCTGACACTTCCTCTGGCTGTAAAATATTTACTGTTCCTTTAAAACTGTGAATAAAAAAAGGTCAGTCTGTATACTGAACAAGGAGTAAAAAAAAAAAAATCCTTTTTTTTATTAGAAAACACTTGAAACTTATCATGTGCAGCAGATGGGAGTAGAAAATGCAGCTTGAAGACAGTTATATAAATATATCCTTGATGTCTGTTTTGCTTTTCAATTTGCAGTGAAAAGTACAAAGGTAGAGTAGAGCGCCAGTCAGGGCTGCACTGTGTCTCTTGATATCCATTCCAGATGTTGGCTAGACTTTGTGGAGCCAGGCTTATGGCACTGAGGCTGGAGCTAGTTGTCTTTTCCTCCAGGTGTGATGCTTCATGCTGATCCCCCCACATGCTAGCCTGTCTTATCCAAACACTCTAAGCTCTGTGACAGGCATCTACCACCTTTTTGACCAAAATTCACCTCCCTTCCCCCCCACCTCAACGCTTTCCACCCACCCCAACTTCTTTCAGCTTGATGGGCTCTGCAGACAAGCCCACTTGTCCCTGCCTATCATTCTGTCACTTCAAAAGCAAGCCCCCCTAAAAAAATGGGCTCTGACGTGGTTCTCAAATAATGCTAGTCAGTTAGTAGCTGCTTTGAATATTCCTCTTTGTGTTTTGAGAGTGTCTGGAGGTACTATTTGACACCGACTATGTCTGCCAAGCCTCTAATGGTAGTTCTCTGTTTGTGCATGCTTGTAAAGGATTTTACACTGTAATATTTTAACTCCCTGATTAAACATTGCTAAGCACAGAAGTATATCATAAATCTCGCAGGCGCCAACTCCATTTATCTGAATGTTAGTTACTGTCTACGGTGGGTAAACAAATTACAGCACAGTTTATTACAATATATGGGGCTCCAATGTAGCTCTATTAATATCTTGTACCCCCTGGAAATATGTCGTTGGCTCACAGTCGGAATTTTTTCTCCTGAACAATTAAAAACAAATTCTGAATGGAGGGTGGGAGGGTGTGTGTGAGAAGGAGGGGTAAACATCAGGCACTTCCAAGGGGAAACTTGCTGGGAGTAACAGTAATGAGCTGCAATATCAAATTACTACTATCCTGGGTTTGAGGTCAGTACATATTGAGTTAGTTGTAAGATATTGAAGTAGAAACTTTTCTAGTTTGGAATGCATTAATGCTGCTAAAGCTGCCAGAAAAACATCTAGAAAACGTTTGAGTTGGAGAAGGCAGAAACAAAGAAGAATGTTAACAAGCGAGAGCATTGGAGTCTCTTCCTTTCCCAGCTACATGCAGCAYGTTTGCAGAGATCGTTCTCATTAGCACGAGCACATCTGAGGTGCATAAAACCTCTACTTGTAGGCAGGAGGTGAGCTCTGGAGAGGTTGGAATATTTCCAAATCCATTTGCAAAAATAGTCACTTCTAATTTTTTATCAATTTTCTTACCCCACACAAATAATCCCAGTTACATGAATGTATAGCAATCAATGGAAGCTCTGTCTTCTCAAAGTGCAGAATAAATGACWGAATAATGTAGGAATTCTATTGGGAGGCTTTTGGAAAGACAAGTTTAATGCCATTTAAAATGGTTTGTGATTGTTTCAATATAGAAGTAGGAGCAAAGAAAGAATTGTTAAAAGTTTTAAGAAAATTCGTACCAACTACTAAAAGTAATTTCACTACTAAAAAAAAAAAAACAGAATCAAGATAAAAATAGTATGTATAAATCCCTATTTAGTTTTGATGTTATAAAAGCATCACTGCTGTTTGTCCTGGAGCATGARGTTGTGGCTAACAGGCTGGATATTAGTGGAGCTATCAAGTTGGAGATTACTTGCAGTTGTGTAGTCATGATGGTAAAATAAAATAAAATAAAGGGATGTTCCTCTCCTAATTCTGCTCTGATGCCTGCGGGGGGGCTGCAGTTTCTGATACAAGCTGACATCACTGACATCATGTTCAGTGGGAGCAGGAACAGCTAGCTGCTATCTCACTTTCAGGAAACCACAAAACACCAACATTTTACAGACTGGAAAAGAGTTCATTACTTTCAGGGCAGGGCAGGATAATGTTCTGATGTTCTTAGCTGGGYTCCTGTGGCCAATAACACAAACACCATCCTTCATAAAAGAAACTGAAGTTTGTTAAAAATAGAAATCCAAATATTTTAAAAGTTTTTGCATATTGTCAATACTGTAAATTATCATATAAAATTGTATAGCAACTGATGAAAATATGTCTGTAACTAATAAAATTAGCACCACAGACTTTSACTTAAGTGGCTGGCTTCACATCAAAAAAGAAGTAGGGCTAAATTAATTACTAACCTTTTCCTACCAAAACCAGCACATTTAGGCCAGGGCTGAACTCAATTATGAGATTCTTAAAGAAATACAAGTGCTATGTTTGTGCCAGTTTGTAAMGATCTTGTTTATATACATGCTCATTGCTTGACTCAACAATGTGCTTGGCATTCTGGCCTGATCCACCAAAGCGTTTAATCACATGTGCAGGCATGGATGTGATTTCTTTCTCACCAATTACAATATTTACATGCTTAACCTTGACACTGAAGGGCCAAGCAATGGAACTGGTTTTTTTTTGAAAGAAAGACATRCAAGAAAAGAAATACAGTTTGCAAAGGTCCTGGCAGGGCATGTGCCACCTCACCACTGCAAAGGGAGCCTGAAGGTGCTGAGCCTGACTTTCCCATGCTCTAATTAACTCCATGAAAGGAAGGAGCTCCAAGGATCTCTCACAATGTGTATAGGACACAACCCTCGATCATCGAGGTGGAAGGTTCAAATGAAGTATGTCCTTATACTGAAAAGATTAGGAACATTTTAAGAACAAAATTTCATTCTGCACCCTGAAATGTTTTGGGTAATCAAACCAAGACTTTGGAAAGTGTTCTGATCCTGGAAGGACTCACGATGTACAACCCTGTGAAGTGTTTGTCAGAGAGATCCCAAATAAACCAAAGTGTAATTTCCTGTGGTTGAACATTTGCACTTCAACTGGAACTGATTAAGAAGGTTCAATCTAATAACTGGGAAAAGAGGGGCAGGATTTCTGCACAGGTCTGCAGAAATTTTTTGGAAAAGTCAGTTAGCTGGTGAGGGGACCCTATGGGGACATCAGAAGATATTCTGGCMAAATCTGAGAGGTGGGAGAGTAGGATGGGAAAAATAGGAGGAGGAATGAACCTTTTAAAGCTGACAAGGGAGAACAACAGAACAGGACAGTTAAGTGCAGGAARGGGCCTGGAGCAGGAGTGTAAGAGGATGGTGTGTATACAGGCWTCTCCCTGGAAGAATGAATGAATGGCTGGTCCTCCTCCTGTGTGCTGGCCTCCCCATTGCAGGCTGTGAAGAGTCACTGAAGGACTTGCATCTTATGGATCCTGGAGAGAGGAGGGAAATGTCATGGTAAAGACTGAGRTGAGCAGGGAAAGAGAGCCAAGATCTTCAGTCTGTCTCAGAAAAGAGCTTAAAAGGAGCTACAGGAACCAAGAAGAAAGAGCTGGTACTGTGCTGATGTACATGCTGGGGTGAATAAAGACATAGGCAAGAAAAGGGCTTTGTGCTGAGACTGCAACAGCTGTCTGGTAAAGAAAATAAAAAKCTCCCAGTAAGGATGGCTTCATCCTATGCTATCCGATCAAAAAATTTTGGAAGAAGCAAAGGGAGTGACAAATGGCAGTCCTGCTAGACTGGTCAGTTGAGACATGGACCATTTTCACTCCATTTTCAAAGACRTGAAAGTGAGTCTTTTAAGACTCTGATCCATCTGGTGAATTTAAAGTTTGGATGTCATTTATGATATAGAAATCTGATCTCTTGATTTGGTATTTGAAGACTCAGCAACAAGAGACAAATCTAACAAACACCAAAGATGTTTGAATGRCTTGGTAAACCACCAGTGATTCTGCTGTTCTTTAGACTGCATTGAGTGGCATAATCATGGACTGGTGAGATTAATGAAGGTTATCAAAAGCAACTGTAATGTTTATTGGTGCTATAATATTAAACTCTGTTCTGGCTGTATACTGGATTTTTGTGAATATTCACCAAGCATGTTAACTGGCAAAAATATTTGGATGCACAGTGAGTAATATAATTCTAAATGTCATTATCAAACTAACAACTGTTTGTATTTGCAATGAAAACACTATTGCTTTAATTAAATTAGGGAACAAACCCCAGTAATACAGGATCTAAAGTTCAAACCTAATAACTGGAATTAAACCTAATTTATACAACCTTTGAATTYTCAAGTGCTGTAAGACTTTCTGGCATCTCTCACAACAAAATCACATTGGAGGTAGTGTGTATCTGACTCAAATCTATGTTGGTTTTTGCTTAGTCAGCAAAAGGATTTTGGATCAAGCTTTTTTGCACATGCACAATTTGAAAGTTGCATTCATTATTCTTTTCATTGCTGCTTTCCCAGAGGTTTTCTGGAGCAATGCTGACTTTTAAGATGGGAAGAATCAAATGAAGTAATAGGCAAAAGTTACTTCAAGTGTAGTGGCCTGCATGGTAGAAAGCATGGAAATGCTCATGAGAGAAGGAAATTAAATAAGCCCRTGGTCTAAGCCACAGATGTAGTGACCAGTTAAAATCCTGAGCAGAAAATCAATCARGCAGTGTTAACCACAAAGTCAGAACATCTGGCTTATGAAGTCACTTATCTGCACGGCACTGGAAGCTGGAATGATGTAATAGACAAAATATCRTATTGTTTTCCTAGCACTTATGCTTTCTTTAAGGACCTACTTTTCGCTGCTTTTAAAGAAACTGTGCTAGATGGACCTTGGGTTTGATATCTGTGCTGCTCTCAAGGTCTGTCCTGGGAGCTCCTTGTCACACAGATCTCTTCACAGCATTTGGTGAAAAACGTATTTGTGGGCAATCCCCCACAGCTCAYGGAATTCAGCACCAACTTAAAAAAAGGTTAAAGAATAATTTGCATAGATTAATTAGTGTCTGGAAAAGCTTCCTTTGTTTGAGAATTAATTCGGTGTATTTGTAATGAATTTTCTAACTCTGCCTGTACTTTTCAGGAACTGTATGTTTGAAATCAGCATTCTTTTTTTTTTACACTTCAGGATTTTAAATTCTATGTYACCTAAGTTCTGCTCATGCTGAATGTTGAAAGATAGACATGTTGACTGCATGATACAGGTCCTCCATCRTTTCAGTAAGTTTCCAGAGGAGAATCATGTCTTTCTGCATGAAGACACAGGTACCTACCCCAGGTGCACTGAGAAGAACAAACCTCATCCAGCGCAGATGGAGAAAGGCACAAGATGCTGCTCCACTGGTGCTACAGGGAGAATGGTCCCCAGTGCCTGCAGCCAGACCAGGGGAGGGAAGCTGCCTGCACCTGGGATACATCTGGTCGTGTTTTCATATGGCCATGAAATGCAAAAATTTGCATTTGGTGGTTTTCCTACTGCRCTCAGAAGTCCACAGACTGCTTGGGTCCCTGATGGATTCCCAGAGAAGGTCAAAAAGGCCCCTCTCTCCATGTATTGGACCCTGGAATGACTCACAAGAGCAGTCAAAATTCAGGCCTGTGTGAAGACTGGCTGTTGTGAAAGGGAGAGCCTGTGACAGAAATACTCTTGTGACTTATAACAAGGGGAGCCAGTGTGCTAAGAAAGGAACACATAGCTGCAGGCTAGATGAATTAATTTTTCTAGGACTGCATGTGTCATAGCCTTGATAAAGCTCAGTTCTCTTTGTACATTCCAAACTGCTGTGTTTGGGTAATATTACAAGATATCTAAATGTTTTAAGCTTTCTTATGATTTAGCCTCAGTAAKATTTAGCCTCTCTTGCTGGCAGACTTCTTTGATATGTTCTTTATCTACTATTGTTTCAGTAAAGGAAGATTCTTAGAGCCCATTGCCTCCTCCCCTACTTCTCCATGCATATCTTTTCCCAGAACTCCACATTATGGGCAAYATAAAGCCACTGTTTCTTTTCTGAAAGATATGAAATAGCTGAGGTGAACAAATGTGTAATAAATATTATCCCATTTTCCTTCAGTTAGCCTTAGAAGCACACATCTGCGGACAAAACCTTTCCACATTCAGCCTTCCAATTCAGTTTCCTTTTTACCTTGGATGGTTCTGTCCTTTAGTCAGAATTTTTTGGATTGTCCATGACATTTCTCTAGTTTCAGGTCTGAGCCACTGAGTTTTTCTCAGTCCTGTCTGCTCCTTCTTTCTTTCTTTTGAAATAATCCCAGGGGAAACAACTTCTTTACGTCCCTTTCTATCCCTCAGGCATTTTTAGATAAAGTGTATCAGATTATCTGTTTCTTGGTAACTAATCTGTAGTTCAATTACTATCTTTCCTGGGAATCAGACTTGAAATAACCATTTGCTCTGGATACCTGCCATCTTTTATCCAAGTRTGCTTCATTTAAATGGAGGATCATCAAAGTTTAATGGCTCAGTATTTTTAGCCATGAGCCAGGTGCAAGCAACTTTTCTGTCACCTACTGTGGGTTTTATGTCAATATGGATGCAAAGGATCAGAAGGAGCGGAGCGTGCCACATTCCTGCTGGAACTTACATCCTGACAGATGTCCATAAGATTCCAGTGTCAAGAAGAAATCATAGTAGAGAAATTCCCCAAACTGTCTCAATCTAAAATGCTGTTTCACCATATGTCTTGTTATAATTAGCGCTAGTAGGATGCATGTATTCCAGATCTGAGTTGATAAAATATATTCATTTTGATAGGATGATTTTATAGAAATCTAAAATATTTTCTGCCTGAGTGTGGAGTGCAAYGAGTGTGGAATGCAACTGTCCTTGCCAGCAATCTGAAGTCAGTCTCTTTGAGATGCAAGCAAAGCCGCAGGAAATGGTGCCTAACTTCACTAAACACAGTGATCCCCTGTGGCTCCGCTGATTCCCWTCCCTGCCAGCACTCCACAGGTCTCTCTCGAGGTCCATGAGCCACAAACTGGTCTGGGTCCCTTCCACTGTCAGGAGGAGCAATACTGTCTGTTACAGMACTGATTATCACTTGCTTCACAGGAATGTGCCTGTTCTTTATTTATCAGTGATATGAACCCTACATATCAAACTATGATTATTTTGGGGTGAGATAGGAACATTTTCCAAATTAAATTGTGAATTACTTAATCATTATATATACCTTCAGTCTGAATTTGTGCAAAGCATAGATGCAAGCTGGATGSGCAGTCTGTGGACTGAAGGGTTGGAATTCACATATTTTTCACATACAATGTTTGAAAGTGGTGAACTTCAGAAATTCTAGTTCAGCAGATCCAAATTTTGAAAAATATTTAATCTAGGATTGTAGTGGAAACATATTGACTGAAGAGACCAGCTAATTGTTATCACTGTCATTCTTATGTAAGAAGTGCCTTCGGCTGCTATGTGAAAGGAATTAGAACATAAATTCTTGACARCTTTAACACATGCTACCTGAATACCCATCTGCTTAGCTTAAGAACTAAAAAGGGGTTCATTAATGTAGTATTGAATAAATTAAACATGCTGCTATATGTGTTGAAACATGTTACAATATTTAACACTGCTTCATTTTTTTTTCCATTTTTCAAAACTGTATCTTAAAAAGCCGGCTGTATTTTTCATATGAAAACCAAACAGCAAATTGGATCTGCATCTAACAAAAGAAATTCATGTTTTGAAGTTTCCAAGTGGTGGCTGACCACTCATACACACGGACTGACTAGAAATGTTGCTTAGAAACACCACGTTATCAAAGAGAACCCAACATCAGGTTGGAGTGCTTCCCAGACAGCCGGTTCGTGGTGATAATTTGCAATGGAAAATTCTAATATCTGTTCCAACAATTCTTTATTTTCTAGATCTTCTTACTTTTCCCTCTTCAGATTATTTGTCATTAGACTTTACAATTTTCTTCCAAACTCTGATTTGGAAGWTAGCATAGAGATATGTGAACTATGTTTATGGATTGGTGAGTCCTTCAGCAAGCATTAAGAAAATGTTTTTCAGCTGAGTAAAATACATGGAAAATCCATACTGAAGGAACTGCAGTGTGAATCAATATTTCCGACATAAAGACTGACTTAGCCAGATTTAAATATACTATTTTCTCTGTATACATTAATAGCAATTGCTTATTGTGGACTTTTGGTCCTAAACATCATAAAATAATTTAAAAATTCTGTACAAATGCAAAAATTATCTATCTAAACCTTGCAATCTTCTCCTGGGTAGAACAAAAGGGTGATTTTATATTTTCAAACAGAAGTTATCCAAGTAGGGCAACTAAAGAACTRCATTTGTCATGTCCTGTGCAAACAGGAAGATTCTCTTCATATTCAAAAACAATTTCATATTGCAATAGCCTTTTGTCTGCTCCTCTGGTCCATTCCAGGCCCCAYAGCATCTGTTACTCCAACCACCACAGCTGGAGTTACAAGGAAATGGGTCACACTGAGACATATGGAGAAAGGTATCTCCAGGCAAGTTGGGTCCTGACTGTTTMAGTTTTATATATATTTACAACTTGAATATAATTTTTTTTTTGTATATATGTATATTAAATTCAATTTTTTACAGAAGACAATTTGACCTCTTCCCCTTAGAAGAACGGCTTCTAATCCATACTGAGCCCCTGTGTTGACTCAGGGGGAGGAGTGCCATCTACTGAGGCTCCCTTGTGAGTTCACACTTCATCTGCCAGGGCTTCTTTCAAGATCCTCAAGGGAAGTGCCCACCCAGAGTACAGAAACTTCTCTTTTTCTGAAGAAGAAACATTTTCATTAAGCATACGCTGTACATTTTTGGATTTCCCCAGAAGCCCTTCTTACTGCCAAACACAAGTCTCTTTTAGGTGTTTACCTGCTTGCACCTTTTATTATTTTTTTAATGCAAAGAGAAACATGCAAAGTAGTTGCACATTAGTAATAAAGCTGTTTCCCTGATCAGCACTGCTGGTGAGTCCCAGCAAGATTTTTTCTTTTCACCTATCTTGAAATAAGACAGTTGTCTTCTTTGAAGCCACCACTGAATCATGTTCTGACAGACCTCTGCTCTCTTCTAGGCCTTCATTTGCATTTCAAGTTTATTCTGCAGAACAAATAAAAGTTTGAGYTTTATAGGCAAACATGAATGTAGAGAATGGCAGAATTGTGTACTTGGGGAGTTTAACAGACTGTAGATCCCATGTGTTTTCAAGGCCATAGAGGSCCATGCATTTCCCCATTTCTATAAGACTTCTGTCAGTTTCAGTGTAATAACTGCAAATTCGAATGTTCAGGTTACTTACAATATAAATGTCCCCTGCCAGAGATATCCTTCATGTAGGAAGGTGAAAATGAGTTGTGAAAACAGAGTATAGAAAACATAGATGACAACAGAATGTGAGTGAGAGAGGTGATACAAAAAAAAAATATTAGAAAAATGCAGATCCACATTTAGGATTTCTGTATACTCTAAACTACTAAAATGAAGCTCATACACTCTACACCCTAGATTAAGGTATTTCAATKTTCCAAATGTAGCAATGAGAGATGAGTTACCTGAAGGAGAACAATCAAAAAGCCACATCCACACAGGTCTGAAGCCCCCTCATTTCCCATACAGCTCACATTTGGTCTCCAGTGTTCTAARTTGTGAGTATCATGGTCACAAAGGAAAATTATATATTTTAGATTTTTTATTGTTTTAGTTACCATATGGGTGTTGTAGCCCATTGTGGGTACCACAGCATGAGCAGTCACTGCCCTGGGACCACGTCCTGTTCTTGTGGAGCTCAGCTGTAGGGTGAAGAGCAACAYTGATATGATACAGGCACATCTGTCTGGCAGCCAGGTTGAAGCTGCTCCTGTAAATGCCACAAAAAGAATTGGAAATTGCAGGAGAGAGGATGATACTTCTTTTTTTCAAAGAAAATAAAACAACAGAGTGATATCWGAGTGGAGAAAATTTCATGGTACAATACTATAAGCTCACACTCCAACCACAGTGCGGGTTGAAGCGGCAGGATTCAGGATAGCTTCGCAATTTCATGTAGTGCTACAAAGTCAGTGTGCTGTGAGTCTGGGATTGAGTGGTGCTGATTCTGTTTTGCTTCTACCAGATGAAGCATGGATCCCTTCTCTGTGCTGCACTGAAGGAATTGTCATCTCAGAGCAACATTCGTTCAGGTCCCTTTGTCCTGTCTGGATGCTATGATGTGACCATGTCTTAGGTTTTACTAAGGAGAGGTTATCCCCCCAGGAAAGAAAAACCCTCACACATGTTTTAGAACACCATTTCTGTCATTCAGGTTCTGATTCTTACCCCTCAAGGCATTTCTTTCCAGTAAATCTTTGGAATCAAAAATTTAACTTAAACCAAACCAAACCCAGACATTTAAAATAATGCACACATGCAGAATAGTTGGGATCTATGTAAATGAAGATGCCAAACAAAGATAAAGAAACAAAAAGTGAAACTGATGACAGCCTTGCTCAGAAGAAATAGTGTGGGTGGCTCAGTCCTGAGCACAGGAATGCAGCAGCTGCGGATGCGAGAGCTACAGCCCTGCACTTCCCATGGCTCTGGCCCCATCCGCTGGCATTAAAGAGCTGCCTGCTACTGCTGCAGATTGATTTGTCTCTGATGAGGGTTAGGACTGCTCTCAAGAAGTAGGGCTTAGGCATTTTMATTTTTTAAAACATTAATCTCAATYAYTTTTTATGYTTTTTAGCACATTGTGACACACATAGACTTTTGGAGAAGTGAAGGAGACCATTGTACAACCATCATCATCTTATTTTTAGAAAGCCTGATTTCCTCTAAGGAAATAAGTGCAGATTTCCTCGAAGGAAATAAGTGTAGATTTCCTCTGCACTTGTATACACATACACATGGAAATAAATGTATATATGGATACGTAGGGATATGTAGACACACAGAGACATGTTTRCATACAAGCATTTTCTTATCTCAGTTTGGTTAATGGAGGTTTTTCATTGTCTTCAGCAAGAGAGGTTAAGGACTTAGAACCTACCTAATCTTTGTGTTCATCAATGTTAAYCTTCCTTTTAAAAGTGAAATTCTGCACTTTCTGTATATGTCCATAACGCCACATTCAGCTTTAGATGTGACTGTGCAAAATATCCTGATATAGACAAAAAAAATGTGCTCTAGGAATAGTGAAGGTATCTCAGTACTTGGGATGTGACATATTTGAAAAATGTGTGTTTTCTATTTGGGTGGGAAGTTAATTCCTG
>NW_026623238.1:1288704-1332259 GCF_030028575.1 Malurus melanocephalus
CAATGAAATCAGAATCTTTTTGCTGCAAGAGACTAATTTAAACAATAATTATACATTTAAAACTAAATTATTAAAAAATATAATCTTCCCTTTAAAATGTTAAGCATTGATGGATTTCCTAATAGAGCAAAAACCTTCTTTCCWATATTTTTAATTCTGTTTCCAAAATTTCTGCTTCCCCCTTGAGCTTGCTCMTGAATCATTTAAAGAACACATTATTCTAAGAATAATTAATTTCAAAGCAATATGCAAACAATTTAGGATGTGGAATAGTCTACATAGATTGGCATCAGTGTTCAAGCATTTGAAGCGCTTCTCACACAATTTTATTTTTATACCACCAGCGCTGGGAGAGCAGGTGGTTATTGCAGGGAATCACAAGGTGGTGCTATTGTACACTTCTGCCAGGTTGTAYTTCTGTGTTGGAGCAAATGTTCCGCCTTGGGAAGAAAGGCAAAATGCCCTATAGCGTATTAGAGGACATGGCAGGGTTGTAAGAGTGGTTTGCTTTGTGCTGCTCCAGTATGGTGAAGTTTTCAGACAGAGCTGCTTGCAGCCACCCATGCTTTGGTGTCACACAAAGGACTCTGAAGGGAGAGATGCACAGTGAGGAGGTGCTGGGGAGAGAGCTGGAGCCCTGGTTCCAGTTCAGCACGGGCTTGTGCAGTGACAGGAACCACAGACAGAAGAAGATTACAAAAATGGCTCAGGGCTGGATGGTTGGACTAATGAGAGTGGTGGTGTTTAGGAAGATGGTTAGTGAAGGATTTGGCAGTGTTAGCTTTATGGTTGGACTGGATGAACTCAGTGTTTTWTTCCAACATAAATGGTTCTATGATTTTATGAAAATTGATCATAGTTCAGTCTTCCTGAAACTGCATATTTGCTTGCTCTGCAATGCGCTTGTAAAATGTATATCACATTTATATAAAAATGGATTATTTACTATAATTCTGGGTTACCTTTTTGGCCCAAATGAATAAAATTGGTATTATGGACTTGACAAAGACTGTGTTGGGCAAGTTTAGTTCCATATGATGGTATTATTATTTGTTATCCTATCTGTGGAATATGGAAGAACTTTAACTTTGTGAATACAAGGTCTGAAAAACAAGAAAGGTATTTTTATTAAGGTATTAAGGTATTTACGTAACTTGAATTCATTTTCCATAGGTTAATTAAGACAGTTGTCTAGAAACCAATTACCTACCTCTTATAAAGTTGCATATTGACAAATAGAAGTTTTGGATTTGGTGTTCAAAGATGCTCCAATTTCAGAATATTGTAGAAAATATGTTTACCACTGAAACATGAGTCATTATCAGGAAATTGTTTTTCCAAGTAGATATGGTCTAAAGATATGATAGAAAAGCTTGAGAAGTTGGCCCACGACAATTCCATTAAGTCTAACAAGTCCAAGTGCAAGGTGCTGCAYCTGGTTCAGGACAATCCTAAACATGGGAGAAGATGCCCAGAGAYGCCGTGGCTGCCCTGTCTGTGCCAAGGTCCAAGGCCAGGCTGGAGKGGGCTCTGAGTGAGTTGGTCCAGTGAAAGGTGTCCCTGCCCATGGATGGGGGACTGGAATTAAAAGATTATTCCCACCCAAGCCATTGTCTGATTCTATGATCCTGTGACCCTGTTTGATTAGAGTATTTGCATCTTGCAATTTTACTCTGTGATACAGTGCTCCACAGAGCTCTTTGTGACTAAGCCAGCACCTACAGATTTACTTGTGTCCATTAACTGTCTTCCTTACATATAGGCAGTTTAACATAAGATGCTGTTACAGATTGCAGGAATGCTGGCTGCTTACAGGCACAACTAATTGTTGCTGCATTTGAGTACACAAAGATCACTAAAATATTCGTCATTCTGAGGCATCTTGTTCTATATGTCTTAAGTTGGATTCTTCAGCTGACAAACTCTTCTAAGTAGGAAATATTAGCTTTAATATCTCATTAGTTCCTAAGTTGTATATTATTATTATAATTTTTTTAATAGCCTAGTGGTGTCAGGCAGATATGTTCACTGATGTTTGAGAATGATTCAGTTACTCTATGACAGGTTGGCCTTGATGCTCAGAAGGAAGTTAATAATCCTACACTCAGCACATGACTTTGTACATTGCATACTGAGTGAAGGTGAGGAGAATGAGAACAGAGTCAAGGACCCATGCAAAAATTAGAAGGTGGTGCACTTATACAATCTTCTACTGCCACATGATGTATATTCTCAAAGGGAGGATTAATTAAGTTTTCATGAACAATACTAATTAGGCCATTTGCTACTTTTGAGTTATAGGTTGTGTCTTTTATATATATCTGAATATTTTCCTTAAGGAAATTTAATTCTGAGACTACKTTGTAATACCATGTGTGTTTTCAGCCAGATGTATGTCCATTTATATTACACAATGCAAAGTAGATTCAGAACTACATGGAAAATCTAAACATAAAACATCTCAAGAAAAATAGTGGTTTAATTCTTTTGTCTAAAATCTAATTTCATAACAAATGCTTTCTGATCAAAGAATGTTACTAAGAGAAAGAAGTGTCAGGCTCTGTATAAAAAAATAAATTCTAAAATCATTCTACTAAGGAAGGAAAGCCCATCCCCCTTTCTTTGGACTGAGGAGGAAAAAATCTCAGCTGTTAGAGATCCTGGGACTTCCAGCTTGTTGAAGCAAAGGAAAAAGTTTCAGACATGACTCTCCTCCCAACACACCTTATTAATTTTTTTTCCAGATGCTTGTAATGCAGAGGAAAAATGAAGAGAGGAAAGATGTAGTTATCTAGCTCAGAGAAAGGTGGCTAGCTGTTTCCAGATTTTTCTCATTTCTGCTCTTTCACTATGATAGCCCCKGCACAATGATTTGTATTTCACACAGACCTCGTAGACCTTTAATAATGATATGTACATTGTGCAGCTGACAGATTTTTTTTTGTGTGAGATGCTTTGTTTGTTCTGCACAAAGTGAACTCTGTTCAAACAAATGTGCATCCTAAAGTTTTCAAGCCACACTATGAGTGGTAACGATTTGGACAGAGACCAGCAACTTGAATGAATGCTTAAAATTTCTTGCCTGTCATTGCTATTGTTATTTGAGACCACATTTCCAGAGATTGGCTTTCATTAGTCAAAATATTAAGGAYTACATTGTGTTATCAGGAGTAACTTTATTATAGGGGCAGGCAGTGCTATTTAGAGAGACAGTTGGGAGGTGTTGCATCTGTGTTCATTCTGATAGCTGTAATTGATTGCTGGCCTTTATAGAAATGGGTAACTGTACACATGTTTAGCTGTTCTGGCATGCAAGGGAAAAATGGATCCACTGCTTGTCTGTATGCTCSACAAAGGGAATATGAGTGTAGTCGTGTTACAACACACTCTGCATCTGGAGTTAAGGCAATAGCTGCTCACAAAGGGGTGCGAGTCGCACAATAGGCTACTTYTCAGTAATTACTCTTGAGTTATTTAGGCCCCAAGTGCATATAAAATGAATTAAAAGAAATAAATTTTAGTTGAAGGTATTATAAGCCTCTCCTCTTAATTTCTGTGGAAACCTTTAAAAAATCCCAGCACCCCGCTGTTTTGGAGAAACAAACCTAACAGCACCGAGCTAATATACATGAACCAGAAAGAGAGATTGGCTGGTTTCACTTCAGTCACAGGCTGAAAGCTCTGCAAAAGAGTGGATGAAAATAGACCCCAAAAGAACATAACTGAGAAACATGGAAGATTCCAAAATACTTTCTTGTTGTGGCTTTCATAGGTAGGACTGTTCTCTATGTTTTTCTAGGAAATCTTAATTTTTATTTTTTCTCTAAAAAGTACAWAATCCAAAGATCTATGTCTAGAATTTTTTTGTCTACTACCTTGCTTCTTGCAGCACATAATCTGTTTTTTCCCCATGATTTTCATTTTGATTATGAACATTTTAAAACAAAGACTTTGATTTTTAATCATTAGTAAATGATTAAAATGTTACTTGTGCTGTAGATGATACACATTTAGAAAAAAGATTTTGTAAACAGCATTTGCTTACTAGAATAAGTGTCACACTGACGTAACAATATCCTTCCGGATGGGAGATTATAAAATTACGGCTAGAGTTTTATCCTGTGGTTCACTCTATATCTGAAACACACCTATCCAACACCATCACTGCAAAGACAACACATGGAAGTGCTGCCTGACTGGGGAAATGAGCAGACACAATCCCAGAAGTGTGGCTGTGCTGTGTTTGTGTGTGAGCACCTCACTGTGCAAGCCGGCTGCCCGAGATACTTTGGACATCACACTTGAGCCTCTTACTGAATCAGAGCAGATTCCTCAGGGGCTGGAAATCAAGTTAGGGTTCGGTTTGTTTTTTTTTTTTCCTCTCCCCATAAATTACTGCTAGTGGTGAAGATGCAGAAGTTCTTATGTAGTATGTATAGCTCTTTTCTAGGACCCCACAAAAATGGTCTCAGGAATGGTGAGAGAAAGGAGGACTTGCCATTCCCTTTAGAACATATCTTTACACTGAGACAAACTTTGTCTCTTCCCACATGTATTTCTRGTTATGTCTCTGTGCTGCTTCTGTGTAGCCTGTTTCTGTCAGAAAGCCATGTTTACTTCTGAGATGTGTACTTTCATTTTAAAAGCTATTATTTTTCATGAAGTTATATTAAGTGACCAGTAATGGATGAAACCTGCAATTTTTGATGAATACCTTTTCAGGTGAATTATAATTTTCTCCTTTGCTCTTTCTTTGCATTTCTTCCATCTTTTTCTATTCATGAATTATATTTGTCCTCACTGTCAAACACACAATTACACAGATTTTTTTAGGGTGGAATTTTAGCTTTACTCAGCTGTTCAATCAGCAYGGTATTTTTTTATATGCAATGTAAAAATTGTATTATGATAACAATTCTATGGCATTTGTTCTCACTAGGGCCATAATTTGGTACCAATATGAACTTTTCTGAATGCTGGTATATATGATGGAGTGAGAATTCAGGCTGTCTGTTGCATGCTGCCATTTGCTGTTGTCCTCATGTCAGAAATGCCATCTCACTCTCTGGCCAGCTGCAGTGGGAGGGGAGGGTCCTTTTCTCTCTTGCATTTTGCTTTTCTCTCGCAGAGACTCTTACCTGAAGGAAAATTCTGTACTTAGATTTCTGTGGTAGTTAGGAATTTTGTGACGAGGGGCAAGAAAACTTATTTTGTTTCTTCCAGGTCTGTTAAAGATGTTTCTGAGGAATATTGAAAAGAATTATGTTACTGTGGACTTTTGCAAAAGCAACTTAACAGTACTGCTGTGGAATACTCCACTCTGCCTCTTTCTATGTAAGTGGTATGTTGCAGTATGTAAGTGGTTACATTTTTGGATAGCAGTTACATGCCCACATTTAGTCCTCCAAAAAGAAAATCCAATATAAAAGTTTATAAAAATTATCATCATATTTTATCGAGTCAAGTGCACCTTGCAGGGCAATCATGAGATACACAGCCCATGTAAATCAACTCATCTTTAGCCTGTGCTGGCTTTGGAGAGGGTCAGTATGGGCTTTTCTGATCTGCATTCCCTTGGAGMCCTCAAGATCAGTGTTCAGAGACACCTGTGAGGGTCTGCATGGAGTTGGATGAGGTCCAGGTCTGGAAGGGCTCACATATTTAGRTTTAATACTGCCTTTTCCACAGCTGATAGCAGAAGTGATTTAGATAAATAGAAGGCTCTGACACCTGTGGAGCTGGGAGTCCTGTGAGGCACTGAAATAGCAGATTTTCTAAGTGAAGCTCCAGAGCTGAGAAGTGGGAAACGCTTCTTTCCATGATGTAATGCATAACAACTGCAAGTCATTATCCATTTACAATGTTTCTCTGTACAGYATTGTGATTTCACAGTGTATGCTAGAAAGCTAGGGTTAGAAAAATAATAACATTGAAAWAACTTTGATTTGATCGGGACAAATCTAAAGGCAAATCTTATGATTATAAAAAGGAGTTTCAAAGCTTATAGCTAATAGTTTTATTTGAATTAGAGTCCCATATGATTTTGTGCAGAGGTGTTTATATACATTCAATATGATTGATGGCTGATGTTCAGCAGATTATAAACTTGTAAATGGAGAAAGTTTCTCTGAGCTCTTTTAAATAGAAATATGAAATTTAGAGAGAGAATGGATGGATTACCACACTGTGGGCATCATACTTTTGATCCCTGCTTATCCAGGCAGAGCACTTCATGCTGTTGGTAAGACCCTGGCCTTAAAACTTCCATKGCAAGTCTTTCACAGTTTTTTCAAACAGAAAAATGGCAGAGTCCAGGTCTGGCCTGTGACTAAGGATGTCTTTCTTTCCTGGAACAAACCGATGAAACATTCCCCTATGAATAAGCATATATGAAGCCTCGTTTCCTAGTGAATTTAACAGCTTCATCATATGAAACCAGTTACCAGAACTCAGTTATCTATGCTATGAAATTGTTAGGCTGATCACAGGCATGGATTTTCCTTGAGCAAACTGGCATTCTCCCAGATAATTTCCAGACAGCAATGGAGAGTTGACTTTACCAGAAAGCATTTTAGATGTAACCATCTTCGTTTGAAGGGTAACAGAGCCAAGTATGGACACGGACCATTCCGAGTTTGCTGTCCTTAGTGCTCAAAGATCCCAGGCATGTTTGATTTTGCAGAGATGTCAGTTGAGCTAATGAGAAGAGCTTGTCTCCTGCGTTGAAGCTGTGCTTGGATGTCTAAATGCAGATTGATGYGCCTGAGAGATCACATCTCCTGATATGCAGCTTATGCTATGGCTTTAACTTCAAAGAAAAGCATGGCAAACAGCTTCACTGCACATAGAGTGGGAACTAGAGGTATCTGATGTAACATCAACACGAAATGATAAATCTACCTTAGTTAGTATCCCAAATTGTGAGGCTATATTGTGGTCTTTTCACTGGACTAAACTYAGAAGTCCTTTTTTGGGGGGCAATTTCAGGCTTTTCTTTCACCTGTATCATCTTAGATATGCCTATATTCATGTTTTAGCCATTCCTCATGTCTCTTGTCAAAAGACTGTTTCTGCACTCTTTCTGCAGGGAGTCATTSGCACACACTGGTTCAGTAGGAAGGCATCGCTCCCTTTCTGGAGTGCAATTACAAGAGACTTTTGAGCCTATCACAGGAAAGATACCCTATATGAGAAGTCATGGTAATGTTCTTCCTGCTGTGATGTTTTTTTTATCAACTGTGTCCTATAACTTATTGCAAGTTAAAGCTTAATGAGTCAGGCATGCTCACTCTGATCACTCTGAAGAACGATATTTGGTTCTCATTTGCCTGATGTTGTCAGAATATCCTCAAATAAAAACCTGGCTACAGAAACATGCAAAATTTGGGCAGAGGGTAAAAAAGGCAATGGAGCTGGAGTCAGATCTGAATGTTTTGTTTGTTCTACCCCATATAATGTGCAAATTAAAACCTTAAGTCCAAATGCTTCTATACTTTGTCACAGTATGAAGTGGGTCCTGAACTCTGATATTCAGTGTATCTCTAGTTAAAAACACAAGTTTATTCAGGGAATGTTGTGTGTGAAATCACTCTTGGTATAAGAAACAAAAATCAGAGGAAAATTACATTATTTTAAATACAAACTGAGCAAGAAATAAATTGTTCCTGACCTTTTTCTATTAAGGACCTCAAACTTGATTAATTCTTGGCCTGGATGTTCCCTTACCTCCAGCAATTACATGCCACTATTACAGTGATTATTTTATAAAAGCTAATAAACACTATCTGGAGTTAATATTTGCTCCCGAGGAAAGTTTGCCAAGAGCTTAGAAGAAGTTTACAGAAGATTTTGCCCATTAGATTTGTGTACAACATTTGAAATGCCAAAATCCTTTTAGCATCATTAATCACAAAAATGCAATGTAAAAACAGTTGTACCTAATAAAGCTGTAATCTGATACAAAAATAGGCAAACCCTCAGGAATTTAACACAATAGGCCAAACATTGTCCATTSCAAATGAGTTCCAGTAGTACCACTATTGATTTGGCTTTGAATAGCCTTCTACTCTTTTAAAGCAAATATGTATAGATAAAATAGGTTATTATTTTCTGCAGTACCGATGCATCTGTTATTAATAATTGCTTTCACAAAGGATTTTGGCTAATGCAGTCCAGAAAAGCTCTTTTGACCAGCTTGCCACAACTTCTTCCTTGTTCGCTTCCTCTGTCCTAATGTCACTGGGGCTCTCTCATGTCATTGGGGTCCCTACACGTGAGCTGCTCATGTGCAGGGTTCACCAGGGGCTGAGTCTGCTTGGCCATGGAGAAAAACAGCCATCTCTCCCAGTTTCTGACCATGGAATAGAGCAAATGTTGTGGGGGACTGACTGTTGTCATGCCATGGTAGTGACAGAACAGGGAGCTGGGGTGATGCAGTACAGGAGTGAGATGTATAGGAGCAGACGTACTGCCTTCCTGCACTTTGATCTGTCAATCCCAAAAACCTGGAACTCCCAATGTCAGAGGGAAAGTAACATTTTAGACAATAAGGCATCACTCCCTTCACACTGTGCTSACCTATTCTATGTCCATCCCAGCAACTCTATGTCCACCACTSTTACCTGCAGTGATCATTTATTATTGTGTATCCTATTTTTCAGTTTTATGTGGACTTGCTAATTAAATCAAACACAATTCCCTGGCAATGGGTTAAGCTCTCCAGAAAAAAAGTTGCAGAGACATTTACAAAAGTAAATAAAGCATTAGTTTCTATTGTAGAATACACACATAATAAGACATGTTCTTATTTGTTTAATCCCCCTCATTTTAAGCTATGTCTCAACAGACTACTTTTCATCTTGTGATGCTGGGCTTTTTCGAGATCTGGGTTTAAACATAGAACAGAATGGGCTTCCCTTTTGAGTTCTTCCTTCCTTTCCAAGGTGACAGGCTGTCTGCCCTTTTCTTCCTCCCTCTCTCTTGCTTTTAAAATTAAATTTCCTTAGAGAACAACGTATTTTGAGAACTCACTTGTTTTTTTTTTTCTTTAGCCAATGGCAATATAATTTTGACAGCTCATAAGGCAAATTTGATTTTAAGAGTTATTTTGACTTGGCTATCTTTCATTCTTRGATTCTGACTCTCCCTATTTACCTTCCCCAACTCCTCTGCTGAAGCCCTAATTATCTCATGTTTTTCAGGTGAAAATAGTTWAAAAACTATGTTAATGAAATTCCATGAATTATATATTACAAAAATTATTATTTTTGYAATACTGCTGTTATTCCCACAGTTCAGATATCAGAGATCACATACATCACATTAATAATGTGGATGATGGACTGTTGACAATGTGCATTGTCTAAGCTAATTCCTTCCATGCTTTTTTTTTCTGTCATAAGGATTTTCTGTCATTTTAAAAGACATGGGAAGACCAGATCCCTTTCCTTCTGATACTGACAAGAACTTAGGAGCTCCATTGMCAGGTTCTTGCAAGAGGAACTAAGTGAAAACCTCTTGTTTGGCTGAGAAGACTGATAAAAGCAGCTACAACTCTCATCCTTATTCTTTTTTTTACAGTCACAGTAGAAGACACCCATTCTGGAGAGCTTTATGGCTCTCCTCTYCTGATAAACATGAGAAACTTGATGCATGGGAATATGGGACTTGATGATAGCTTGACACTTTCACACCTTGAGACTCAAACTCAGATCTGTCAGAGGCGCACGCTATGAATATGCTGATGAAACATATCCCACACAGAGCACATCACAACCCTACTTAAGAGGCTTTATATTTGTCTACTACAAGTTATTCTTTCATCCAACCCGCACTGAATTGCATCAAAGAGTTCTATAATAAGGTTCTGACCACATCATAAGGACAACATGGAGCAGAYGATTTGACACGTGAGAACATGACAACACCTAAAACCTCCTGCCGTGGTGCTGGCCCTGAGACAGCACTTACAGCATTGACACTTGCATCTCCCACACTCTCTACCAGMATTTCAGGCTTAATAGTGACAGGTCTTGATTTGCAGCTTGGAGGTTATCATGAAATCTTTAGCCTACCTGATGCACACACAGTTTGCCACATTWCTTGTTCAGCTAGAAAAGCTATCCAGTAGTAATCAGTAATTGATGTCTGCTACCAGTTACGTAAATTCAGCTGTCAGACACAATCAAAAGGAATTGATAGAAAGCTGCTTCATTGTAGTTACCCAATTTCGACAATTTTACATTTTTATGTGGAGTTGGATTTTGGTCTGGAACAGCACAGTAATGTGAGTTGATGGCAAGCTGGGAATGAGCCAGAAAGGAGTGCTTAACCCAGAACCAGYACCTCTGGGAGCAAAGACTTCAAGAATCAGATGTTTTGCATTTGCATTGCTTCCAACTTCATATTGGAAGAGGGAGAGAGATGATGGAAACCATCAATAAGATCAGTTTTAATTTCTTCTTTAACATTCTTCTTTCCACACTTTATCCAGTTGGGAATTTCAACCAAAATCTAGGGCTGTGTCCTTAGCCTCAAAAGCTGCAGACTAAAAAGTTAATGAAATGTAGCTCTAATTTTAGAAATATCAGTTCATTTGGGATCTGTTTGACAGGGACAATGGTGTTAGGAAGCTACAACTGGAACAAACCTGAAACAGACAGCAATGATGCTTTCAGTTTTCTGTATGTGTGACTTGAGATCTCAGGGCTGCCAAATTTCACGCATTCCCACATCTTAACAGTCACAGATTGAGCCAGGCTTCAGGGACTGATCATGTYGGTCATCAGGAGATTGCTGGTTCTTGACCAATTTTATCTGAGATATGGTTTCTATCATAWTTTTAATAGCTTTGGGACACTATTTTCTCTGAGATTTTGCTGTCTATATTGTAAGCAAGCAACATCTTGTAACCTTGCTTAGACACACTTCTTTTTCCCCTGTGTAATTTAAACCAGAAACCCTTTGATAATGAAAAAACAAACTTGTTTTTAGTGCATGAAAACATAATAGAGAAGCAGTGTTCTTGTTTACATAATACTTTTTTCTATTTGAGTCCCTTGCTCTGTGCAGTTCTGCAGGCGAAGAAATTTTGTACTGTTTGTTATTTGTGTTGTGGCACCCAAGACTGACAGTTCTTGACTCCAGMAGGCTCCACTGCATGGAGAGAACGGGATGATGTCTTTCTCTGAGAGCTTGATTGAGAAGCCTGGAGAGACGAGAATAMCATGCTAATTGGAGAAAGAAGGGAATGTCACAACTTACCCAGTGCTTAACTGCTGTTTAGATTTTGGCTTCAAGGAATTTAATGAAGTAATTTTTGGATGTTTACTGGGAGACCCTTTCAAATTAAACAGAAGTACAAATCAGGAATCAGAACACTTTCGTAATTCCACCATTAAGATTGTTTGTCTAACATGATTACAAGAACTACTTAATGCTTTCTGAAACCCSTGGTAGAGCAATGAAGAAACCAACGTAGAGGTGGTAGGGTTGAATGTAAGAGAGTATTTACATTGCCCACTTGTGGCTCTGTGTAGTCAACAGACAAAAGAGAGGTGCTCCAGGGAGGCAAAGTACCCATGTTGAAAGTGTAAAACCGACTTGAAGTAGAAAGCATGAATAACCCTTGTAAGAAMTCACACTGAAGGATATTAATAAATACTGAAATTTTCCACACATTTCTCTTTCAAATGCTTCTAGGAATATCTCACTACAATATTTATAATGTGTTCAAGGGTTTAAAAATAAAGCCACTTCTAAACTGAAAAGGACTATTTCCTTTACCTGGAACATATATATATATATATATATATTAAAGTGATTCCACATGATTTAGCAAAGATTTTAGCAGTATGTTATTGTACTCACATTACTTCTGTTCTTAGCTATTTTTTTTGGTTGTATCTAGGGGCCTGCTTTCTGCTGTCTTCTTTCAGACATCTATTTTGGCTGATTTAAATGTGAGGATGGAAAAAAAMCCCCACTATAGAAATTCCTACAAACAAAACCTTTTTTTGAAAAAYGAGGTGTCATGTATAGTTTAATTTAATCTTTGTGTGGTTTTCTTTGGCATGTTGCTCACACTTGGGATTCATATGGTGTATCACAGCAGTTCAGTTTACAAACCCACTTGTTGCTCTACAAATGGTTATAAAAATTCCAAGAAAATGCTGCAAAAGAGCAAGTTTGCAATCTTGAGAGAAGTAAGTGACAAATATGTTCTTCAGAAGAGATAAAGTTGTATTTCTGGAGCACATACACTGTGAAAAGACCTTAGACAGTAATTTCAGTAAATAATAGATTGTCTTTTTTCTGTCTGCCAATACTTTCTCATTTTACTTCTCTGTTTCTTAATGTCAATCAGTGGAAATATCAGTCACAGTTCATGTATAAGGAAGATGTCRCATATCTGAAATTCATATTTTTGGTCTCAGCTCCTTTTTCCACCAAGGGCTTAATAATCATATTGCATTGGAGACACGAGGGCTTGTTTTCATGAGGGTTTTCAAGCCATACCCCCTGAAATGTATGGCCTTTTGTATATGAAAAAGGCAGTTTACACAGTTGTGTAGCAAAGACCATATTTTCTCACATTTAGGAACAAAGACATGTCAGGCTTTATTGAGCACATCACTAACTGTATAACTAGCATTAAACACTCTATTTGCAACTGTTGCTGTGTATTTTGTGTGTGATTATCACCCCTAGATCTGCATCCTATAAAAAGATATTTCTGTTTGCTTAATTATAAAGCTCTTTATGAACAGGCTCATCTGTAAATAGCTTGGTGCAGCTGAAATAGAAATATAATTATAATGAAGGCAGATGTTTCTGAGATACTTCTCATGAAACTTGTTCTGAATATACAAAGGAGGAAGGCTTTTCTAGCTGGTGGAGCGTTGGCCAAATGTGGTCTAATCATCCAAATGTGAGGGGGGGTTCACTTTGAGGGAAAAATCTGAATAATAATAATAATGATAACAGCAGTAACACCAACACTACTAACARCAATATAGATAATATTTCTAAGCCCATACACAACTACCCTGTCCCTCGGTAAACATCTTTATTCCTGAATCCTGAAGGGGCAAGGAAATAATTCCTGTAGTTTGTCTCTGTGGACTAGCTGTCAAAAAATGCTGGATTTTTCTTCTACAATACTTGGTTAAAGATTGATRAAAATCTTACAGAGCCATAAAATTTAGGGTCATTTGTATACAAATATAGCACTTCTGTCTGCCTCATTGTCTCTGCATATGCTCTTGAATTGTTTAAATTCACACAGTGAAATAATGAGACAATTAAAAAGAAGTATTATTTTTACATCTAAGGACTTATATAACTGCAGAGTCCTATTTCCCATGGAAATCCTATTTCCAAATCTTTAGAAAATCTCACCTTTCTGTCAAACTAGAGGCTGCCTTCCCCCTCCCTCCCTTCCTTCACCAACAGTAAACACTTGTGCTCTGGCAGCTGGCTGAGAGCTGTTGATCCAAGCCTGCAGTCCTCACTTGAGTGGAGCTGCCATCCTGATCAGCTCCCATTTGTCCCATCTTTGGTGACTCACCAGCAGAGCCCGTCGCTGTCCCAGTCATCTCATGATCAGGGTGCCCAGACAGCTACAGCCATCTGGCAGCTTTGTGAGCTGGAAACAGCCAGATTAGACCAGGAAGAGCTGCTACAAACCAAGTTATGCTGTGGAAGAGCAACCTCCAGCCCAGGACAGTCTTGTTTTACTCACAGCATGTACACAGGAGAGTCAGTGCTTAGCAYTGCCGATCTGCTCATCTTCCTCTTCCTCACCTCAGACTGCATGACTGAGCAAAGACATGAAACTGGGCTGCCTTRAAATAGGAGAGGAGAGTGTGAAGCAAAAAAAAAAAACCTGTTAAAGATGATTTGAACTGAGCCAGTTCAASTGAGACATCAGAACTCCTGATGTCTCTGTTGTGGACATTTTTCAAACATAAACATAGACCTCTGACTAAATTACTGAAGTGGAATATGAGTATTTGTACCACGGGACATCAGAGATTGGGTTTAAAAGGAGCATGATGATTTTAAAGGGTTGTGTATCAGGTTTTGAATGTAACTTTGGGTAGCCTATAGTAATTTGTTTTACTCCCCCATTTGGGTGGCAAACTTAAGGTAGCCTCACCTGGATGAACAGAATTAGAGAATATAAGAGAATTAGAAGAATCCAGTTAAGAGCAACTCGTTTTGAGATGTAATAAATGTACTTCCTGCTCTCACTTGTGCTGAACAACTTCACTGTGTCGGTGTCATGGTGTCATGTCACCTGCCATGCCAGGACCTGGCTGCTGTGGTTCTCTTTGAATGGCCCATGGACATTGCTCTGGGGTCTGGGAGAAGCTTTCATTAACAGCATATATCAAGCATATTTCAGTTGAAGAATACATCAGAGTTCTCATTTCAAAAGTTGGATCCCGGGTCTCTCCTCTGCAAAAACACCYTGGGGAGACATTTTCTTGTCTGGTTGAATAATTTTGSTCTCTGTTTCTGATATTTTTAATRGAGAAACAAYAAAATATTTGGAMTTTCAGTGTAAGTGCATCATTCCAWTAACAATAACAAAGATTAMGGATGTGCTGAGGATGAGAACGAAGCTCTCAGCCTGTACATACTTGTGCCTGAGGCCAGGCCTTRGGGCCTGACAAATCAGCCTGGTTTTCTGGTCTCTACTGACCCCAAGGGACTCGGTGCAACTTGTTTACACATATGGGACAGAAAAAGACAGAAATGAAAGGTGTTGCACTTACCAAGAATGAAAGTATTCAGCAGTAACTCAAATATAGGAACTGAGATTAAAATTGATGGAGTACCTGATGCTACAAAACATWTTCTATTAATGAAATGAACAATTGTTTTCAATTTTATGCAGAACAAATGAACTAAGAAAGGTGATGACAAATATTTGTGCATGAGGAATCACACATGCTGTGACAGAAAGAAAATGACCCAATTGTTTCTTTTATGAATGAGAAACAGGCATAGAGATATRATTTACTAGAGAACTCTTTCTCTCTTATGCACACAAAGGAGAATGTGTGGGTTTTTGACTCYTGTGCAAATATTAATTTTTCTGTATTTGTTCCAAATTTGTGAACTGCACTTTTTCTCAGATTGCCATATGTATGAAAATGCCATCCACAGGACTGCTGCTAACAGAAACTGCCAAGTCTCAGGCAGACATTTAACCTACCAGCTGTGATGAGTACCTATAGCATCTCTTTGCAGCTCCATCTTCACCTTTTGCCTGCTCTTCYTTGTCCTTGTCAGATCTTTTCTTCTAAAAACTCCTACTAGAAATTGTGTCTTTATACAACAAAGATGTTAAAAAGCTCCCCTACCTACTAAAAGAAACCTTTTAATGACTAGACCTTGTCCTTATTAGGGAAAAAGGTAGAAATCATTCCATTTGACTTTGACATGGAGGAAAAGTATCTGAAAGTCTCTTTCCCTGACAAAGAAATGTTACCTGTTTTTCTCATTTCCCTGTAGCTGCCTCTCTAAATTGTCACTGAGGCATTGCTACCCTTATTAGCTTGTTCACTCTGTTATACCAGTAATATAATTTGTTTTAGAGTAGCTTGCTCATTAAAAATATTCAAACACAAAAATCTTGAGAAAGTAATTTTGCTGCAAATTCAAGAAGAGTTATACGGCAACAAATTCATTTGTCAATTGTGAAGAAAACCTAGGTGTGTCTGACTTAAAATATTTTGCCATCATTTTTRTTTTCCAGTTTTCTGTTTTGCTTTTGTTATACTGATGACTGTACAGAAAAGGAAGAATTTCGGAAATGTCTGTCATGGGATCAAAAGCCCAGTTTTGCAAATGTATGAAATTAGGAGATATGATTATACTTGAGATTCTGAGATAAGCTTATTCTTATTTCTTCCCAAGATGTAGGAGAGGCATGAAGGCATGGGGTTTTGATTACATTGTTTTATTTGAAAGAAGACATCAATGATCTTACACCACTTGTAGGTACTGCTGTGTAGCATTGCTATCAAATTATGCTTTTAAAAATGAAAAAAGCAAGAATCTCTTCAAAGTGTTGGAAGGTCACGTTGCTGTATTTTCCCTGTATCATAGAAAATAAGTTTTTCAGATCTATAGATTCCTGATGTCTAGAACTACTTAAAGTGATAATTATTTCAGGCATCAGTTTCTSAGTTGACTCCTTATAGGTGAATCCATGATCTCTGTGAAATCTRGAGGATGGAATGGACATGCTTGTTAGACTATGGAGTGATTCATTATTCCTTTATCTAAACTTGTGTTCSTGATACCTGTAGCTGCTATTGTGGCTCACACATTGCAGTGAATCATCACATACCCAGCTGGGGACCAGCCATAGCTGGCACCAGTGTTTACATAACCAACATATGGCTTAGGGTCATAAGATGGATGGGGAATAAGAGGAAATGTGGTAGGACAGGTAATAGAACTATCAAAGCACCTTTAACAGTGTCTGTGGGACAACARGGAAATTGTGGGTAGAGGTGGAACAGGCCCAGTACTGAAAAAGTGAGGACATTATTCTGTTGGCTGTTCATTTGCTTTGGGTACGGCTGACTTAGGCAGATATTGAAACACAGATCCTTTTTCCATATACTCAATATAGATTATTTGAGTTAGAGGAGTGGTGATCTGAGTTACATGTTTTGTCTTGTTTTGTTTTTCCCCTCTGCCTCTAAATAAATAATTGACTCTTTTAGGAAAAGATTATAACAATTGATATATGGAGAAATCTTTAGCAGTTCTGGAGAAAACTATTCAAGTGAAATAATATCAAACTGTGACKTGTGATCATTTTGATGCATGTTCAAGGGATACCAAACTCATATAAACAATGAGCTTACTCCCTTAATGTATTTAACAGTTCTCTTTGAAAAATCTGAGATATTTTTCTTGACTTGTAACAATCTGTATACAATTTTAAAAAAATTGTATCCCAGTGTCAGGATCTGAGGACCTCTGAATTCTCTTTATTCCAGCGTTTCTTTGCATCAGTTTTATAATTGAAGTTGAAACAAGTGAAGAAGATTTTGAATATGCTATTAGAATAGGAAAAAAGATGTCTGAAACCTATGATTGATGGTCAGCTCTTAAGCAAAATAGAGGGAGCCTCAGTGTTCTGTGCAGTTTCATTTCACTTAGCATAAATAAAAGTAAATTCTGAGATTATTGATTGCATTGTACTATACTCAGAATTAAATTTTATTTATTTATGTGTGCAATCTATATAATCTAATAACAACGTTTAATATTTAATTTCATAAGATATAAAATTAATATAATATTGATAATGTGTTATTCAAAATAGTATGTATTGTAGCATGTAATTACGTAATATTCCAGATGCTGATAAATAGACATGAAGTCAGATTTTACCACTGCAGCAGGATTTTTTTTTCTGAAATCTGTCTGAGAAGTTATATTCTGTAAAGAATCTGTGAGCTACAATAGTAAAATTTTGCACTTGTAGGACACTTCAAGGAGATAGGATCTGGACCACAGCCTTCAGTGGTAATGGGCAGAGCAGCTGGGAAGGAGACAAATCAAAGAGGTTTTACAGTGTGGGATCAGGAGGATTGCAACAGCTGGGGAGGGTCAGGCAGGTTATGACATTTGGGGGAACTGTTGGGTAGGGAGCTCTTCAGTGAGGAAGGATGAGAGTTATGGCAGCTGGAACTGAGTTGGTGTTGAGACTTATGATCAGGAGGAACTGGGAACAGTATAGCATCTGGAAGCTGATCAGGCAAGGGCCTGATATTATCYGGGGGATCAGGAAGTACACAACAGCTGGGAAGGGTCAAACAAATACCCAACACACATGGAATTGAACAGCAGGGCCTGGTGCCACATACGGCTTCTCACATTCCTTTTTTATGTATTGCTGCTCTCTACTTTTCTGTAAATTTCCCTTAACTCATGTTCAAAATGTATCTTTTTGCAAAAACACAGAGGCAGAAATAAATAATATGAAATTTTACTGAGAAAGAAAATGTGGATAGCTCTTCTCAGACAAAAGCTGTCTTGCCAAAGCCTGTCTAATTCTAACTATTGGCTAGTAAAATATTGTTTTCTTCAACGCTATTGTACCCACTGCTGTACTGTGTGAAGGATCTTTTGACCCTTTTTTCCAAAAGCTCAATTAGCCAGAGGAATTTTACTTCCTCCTCCAGTGGGAGCTCAACACATAGAGGCTCAGTTTTTCATGATACTGCYCATGAAAGTTACTGAGAGAACTTCATGACAGATGACTCTGGTACAGGAAGAACAAGATTTGTGTGTCTTGCTTGCTGTGCACCACCTCTGGCTGAACTGGTCTGTTACTCAGAAATATGTTTATTTAGTGCTTYCCCTGTCTTGGATATAGTGCTATTAGATACCACAGGTATAATTGTACATTCGACATTTTTTTCCTAGAGTTTCTATTTCCTAGCTGAGATTTATTATTTCTTACATTCATGTGCTTCATGTATGCTGTGGCTGTTCTGTCTTTTTGTCAATTAATTTTAAAAGTGAGAGATTTATACTGTCATACTCTTCATAGGTTTACTTTCCTCTTTTTGTCATTTTCCTGTGACCTTTACTGACATTCCTAGAAGACCAGCCTTTTTCATTACACCTCTTTGTATCTGCACCTCTTTGCATCAGCACCCAAATGTTTTGTTTTATGCGGTGTTTTGATCATAAGCTCTTTTTGCAGAGACTATTTTTGAATTCCTATTTAGATAAATACCTAGCATGATGCAGTCCTTCACAATATGTACTAAAAAGAATAATAAATGATAGTAATGGGTGCTGTGAAAGTCCTGGTTCTTTGCAAATCTTTGACAAAGTGGGAAATGGTGTGTATTAGGCAGTTGTGACWAATAAGCATAGGGTGAATGGTAAATTGTTGTTTTACCTCTAGAAAAATCTCTAGTATTCTTTTGTGTTTTCCATAGCTGCTCATATTATTTTTTTTCTTCTATAGGCTCTTATTGCTTTCCAGACATGCTGTGCCTTGCCTTTGCCAATTGTTGCCATCTGTCCTGATGACATTGTGATGGAGGTTGAGTGTGTCGCTGAGCTTCTTAATAATGTCACGGTGTCATTTTGCGTTACTTCTGTCACTCCGCTGCTGTTAGGCTAACTTGTCTTCCTTCATCTTTTCTTTTACACAACTCTTATACTCAAGACAGTCTAAAAAATGCCCTCCGGATAAAAGTCCTTCTCTTCTTTCGCCCATATCTAGTATCTCATCTATTCTCTACAGCTGCTTTCTGTGTTCTTTATTTATTCCAATCATATTCTATATGGTAGAAAGTGCTSCTTGTAGGACAGATTTTTTTAATTTCCTCTTGGCATTCAGTAACACCCTATTAAGTGGCTGTGTTTACACTGCAGTTGTCAATGATCTTTTCCGGGTCCTCTGCTCATTAAGCAATAAATTCAACTTTCCTGGCTAGCAGTGTTTTGAACATTTCATGTGGCAATATGGAGCCAGTCCCACAGGGAATGGTTTCCTCTTACCAGACTGCTCCCTCCACGTGCTATACTCCCTGTTGGGTTTATCTAACTATGTCATCTCTAGGAAGGATACTTGAAGCAAGCTGTTGCCTCTTTCTTAGTCGCATGCAGGTTGCCAGGGAGCCTGGGGGACCCACCATCTGACATTCATAGCACTCGGCTTCTAACAGAATATGTCTGAGAATCCCACTGAAGCGTGGGATGACAAGTTCCCTCTTTCTTTTTTGCAGAATTCCTTCTCATCCACAATTAAGGTAATAAAATGTTTCTGCCAGCCTGTTATTGTGTTAGCATTCAGATTGCTTGCATTCACTGCAGAATTATAAAAATGGTCTAGAAATAGTTTTTCACGGTCATCTCAAAAGTGATTTTGTTTCACATTTGACTCCAAGATAGCAAAACATRAAAAGCCCTGTTGACCTGAGTCAAAGAGATGGCACAGCAAAAGCAATAATTACCAAAACCAGTAATTACTTGGGCTTTCCTTCGCTGCTTCTGTATTCTGCTTCAACCTGGACATAGGTAGATCACACCTAGGAGTGAGAAAATAATTCATTGCACATTCTGGTGCTTAACCTGCCTCCTAGGACTGAGAACGAGGGTGCCAATTAGTGCCAGCTGTAACAGTGCTTGGGAGATATGGGMCATCCACCAGGAGTTGGACCATGATCACAGTTCATTTCAGAAAGGACACTGAGCAGCCATCAGAATGCTAATAATTTTCAACAACTCTTGAATTAGGACAGATCCAGTCTTAATTTGATAGAGTATAAACTATTAAGAGTACTGAAGGTTAATGTTGAACAGAGAATGATATCAGAGTGGTAACATGGAAACAAATAAAGGAACAGAAAAATGTAGCAAACCCATAATTGTTATTTAAAATTAAAAAAAAAAAAAGAAAAGAAAAAGAAAAAAATAAGCTTGTCCCACAAAGAGCTGAAAAAAAGAGGGGCAGTGGGTTTGCAGCGATGCTGGTGTATGACACTGACTTTCATACTCATTACCCACCTAAGGCATTAAAGGTTTGTTGCTTGCTTTAGTTCCTTCAACTCTCAGCTTTGGTATAAGTCTCCTGCTTGTCAAAGCACTGTTCACATAACTCAGTCTTCAAGTGTTGTTTCTTTTTTGGCCTCTTATCAAGGGGTRTTTCAACACTCATTGGCTTTGACCCTCTTCTGGTCTTACCTCAGCATGACTCTGCCACCTTTCCACTCACATAATGTAAAGTCTGTCTGTCATMATTTCCAGTGCCATCAGTATTGTTGCCCTCTCTTCTGCTTTCAACAAAAGCTAAGTGCAGATCTGGTAGCATGCTATAGGTAAAGTGAGTTAGAAAGCATGAATTATGAACTGTTCAAGGAATAGCAGCTGTTGAGCTTGTGTGCACAGCGAGGTTTGTTTGCTGCTGATCAATAAAAATCAGAGTCAGTAGCTGTGCTACCAGAGAGACCATCTGTGGCYAGAGAGCCAGAAGCTTGCTGACCGGGATAGACACTGCTGGCTCAAAGGAGGACAGGGACAGGTTATMGTCATATCACCCCCCAAAGAGGGACATATTTAACTATCAGTGAGTGCTCGCTGGCAATCTGTGTGCAAGAGCACCTTACTGCCCTGCACTTCCTTTGGGAGGAGAGGGCTGAAAATAACAGTGAGGAACTGCAAYGTCCCTTTGCTATGTTAGTGTAATGAAGTAGTGTGGCTAACAAAATGGGGATATTGCTAAAGAAATTTGTTAGAAAGTGACCAGAGAGGAATAGAGGGACAGAAATTTCTCTCTTCTCTTGGAAAAGCAAAAGTAGTCATGGTTCCTCTCTTATTCTTCTTGTGAACCCTATGCCAAAATCTCCTAATAAAAAAAAAAATCACTTGATTTCCCATTTCCTTTTCCATTTACTGCACCACTTTGTATTTCACTCCTGGGTATGCTGTGTCCTATCACTCAATTTTTGTTCCCCAAGCCCAGCATGGACCAGTCTAATTCAGTTGAAATTACTCTTGTAAAATTTCAATGCCCTGTTGTTAGCCAAATCTCTTACTCAGTACCCTGTGCTCTCAATTTTCATCAGATGTCTTTGATAAAATCGATTATGCTCTTCTTAAAATCCCATTGTCCACTGGCTTGTGAGGTGTAAACTTATGCTAGTTTCCCCTCTTCCATTTCAGGTAATTCCTTGAACCTTTCATTTTATAGTTTCTTGTAATTGATTATCTATCAATAAGACTCTTTTTCCTTGYCATTCTTCTTTCCTTCTGTACTGTATCTCTGAATAATACAGGCAAAGTCAACAACTGTTTCTTTGCAGATGACTCACAGAGAGAGCTCTCCTTCAGATTTCTSTTCTATTCTACAAACAGAAAATACTCAGCTATTACACTATATCTTTTTAAAGGTCAGTCTGAGTCAAAAATGAGTTCTARCTCCTTAACTGTTCACAATTCTTTTCTTCATCACTGTGACATCATCCTGCATTTCTCTGATATAATTCAGTGTTGCTTTTCACTTGGCCYTCTCTCCATGTTCTGCCATCTGGGGTATGGCTAGGTCTTGTGGATGCTTTCCTGGAACATCTGGAAGGTGTGTAAGCTATATTCTCTCTCATTGTTCTTCACTGTGAAAAACTTCTAAGGCACCATTCTATTCCTAATTAATTCCAACATATTTAATCTCCATTAATAATATCTTTACTTAAGATATACAATTTTGCCCTTACGTTTTCATCCTCTGTCTTCTGTTGTAGAGGTACATGGATTCTTGATTTGGATTTAACTGTGCCGAGGAAATTATATCAATTTAGTGGTTTCCCTTCATCTTTTAAATCACTGTCTTGATCTTTAAAGCCCTTCCCAGGTTCTCCCTACTCATATTTGCTGGAGAGATGTGGATTTCTTGCCTTAGCAGTTGATTTGTATTACCCTCGTTTTAATTTTTTTATGCATTCTTTTTCCTAAAGACTTCTTTGTACATGGAGGAAAAAACCATAATTACCATCAGTGCAATTTCCTTGTCCTCCTCCAAAACTTCTCTGTAAAAAGAAACCACCTTCCCTGCTGAGAAACCTACAGAAAACATAGGAATAATCTGGCAGCTTGAGTGGGATACACCTGTTCAAATGTTAGTGTTTCTCACATAGAATCATGTCTGAACTAGTCCCAACTCACTTAGTAGTCAAGTCAGATGGGAATCATGGATTTATCTCATCCTAAAGTTCACATGCATCTCTCTGCACTGATGATAAAGAGAAGTAAGCAGATGGTTCCTGTGCAGACATCATAGATATATGAAACCCATKAAGTATACATAGGATTAGCTTACTATGCTAATTCTTTTTATCCCACTATTTTCTGTTATTTCAATTCAGGTATTAATATTATTTTTCCTTGGTTGTCAACTCTAGAGTAGGAATTTTCTATTTCTCCATCTTGGTTAAACCCATAATATATCATGGCTTACTTTCATAGTTTTTCACAGTGATAATATACAAAGCAGACAGAGAGCTCAAATAGGTGACTTGACATATTCATCCTTCTTATGAAGCACTTGCAGAACTTCTCAGTACTTTCAGCTGTTAGACAAATGTTTTCATGGGATAAATATTAATGAAACAAATTGTTGTTACTTCAGAACATTTCTTTTGGCTTGACTAATGTGATAGGAAATCCTATCTGCTGATTTAATTCTAAGAAATAAACAAGTTATGTCAGAAACAAATTAGGCGGGAGAGCTGCTGGATTACTCAAACTACAGTACAGTCAATTTCATGAGCTAAAAAACCACAGTCAGAAAAGAGCCCCTTCTTATAACTGACTGTAGCACAGAGCCTACTTTTTACTCGAGTCACAGAACACTTCCTTGAAATAAAGATGAAATAAGAGAGCAAAGAAGAAAAGAAAAAAAGTAAATAGACCATCATAAAAGAAAAAAAAAAAAAACACTTCCTTGAAATAAAGATGAAATAAGAGAGCAAAGAAGAAAAGAAAAAAAGTAAATAGACCATCATAAAAGAAAGGAAAATAACTAGTCTTAAGCGCAGAATAAGAAATAGCTTGGCAATTTGTTTGCTCTCGTATASCAATTACTGTGCTAAATTGTGTTAACCAAATGCCCTGAGTGGCTTATGCCATGTTGTAGTCAATTCAACATATGTGAGGTCTCCTCAAATGCACCAACATGTTACATTTTGCACAAGTCCCATTTTGTGTCATTCTCTATTGGAAACTGAGGGCTGTTTTTTTCCAACCATAAACGGAGATATGAGCAAAATAATTTTACCCACTAGCACTGTATATGTTCCCAGAAACATTATATCCATCTGTCTTTCTTGTATTCTCACTGTGTCTGATATCAATTTGGGTAGATAAATAGTTATCTTGAAGTGTTTTTCCATAGTCCCAGATGTGTGAATTTTTAATTAGTTATAATAATTGCCTGTTCTATATTGTTTCTATGAACCATGATGCATAGCATCTAACCCTTATAAATTATATCTAAAGTGAGAATTTCAGATTCAACCTATTATAGTGGGTTATATGCATTCCAAATTGAATGTGGCTTACTTGCTACAGACAGAAGGGCACCTGGGATAAAAAGCTTGTCAGAATGACTGTCACAGCTAATGTTAAAATAGAAGATCTGTTATGGCTGGAGAAATTTCATAATGATTTGTTTCAGTAGTATCTGTAGTAGCATGGTCAGCATTGCAAATGATACTAATATGGGAATGATTTCCTCAAAGAAAAAATGAGCGTCCCCAAGAAAAATAATTCTGTCTTTCCACTTGGATCTTTAGGCTTCTCTCTTTGTATAGTGTTCAATCAAATACTGTTTCTTCCTTCTCTGCTCCAGGCACGTTTGGAAGATACAAACTCCTGAAAAACTGCTGAAGAATTGCATCTTCAATGCATGGAGAAGTTGAGAGGTGCCTTGCAGGAGCACCATCTATCCAGAGAAGAATTTTAAAGTGTTCCCATGTAAAGATGTTGAGAAAAAAAAGGTTAGTAGAAGTATGATGATCCTTGTTTTAAAGGGTTGTAATATTTAGCAAAGGCAATAAGAGTATTTAGATCTATGTTATGTCCTGTAGACACTTACATAGCTGTTCACAGAGAATGAAAGATTCGTCTGGATTAAAAAAAAAAAAAAAAAAAAAAATCCCTTTCTCCTGTTTTGTTTTTTCCCATCAGCTTTGTAATGAGGGGAACTTACGCCTTCCTCTTTTTAGTTACTTCTAATTATTTCCTTTTCCTGCAATGAATTACCTTAATCCATTTATTTTCCATTTTCAGTCTTCTCATTCCACTGAAAGCATGCCTTAGAACAACAAAGACACATCAGATCCTTTGAGGGTGCAGTGGAGTATTGTTTCTTGGCCTATAATGGCATTACATATTGGTTCTCTTTCTTTTCATATTATTGCAAAAATGTTCTTATTTCAGAAAATTACAGAGAGAAGTTGAGGAAAATACATTAATGAAATACCACAATGAAATGCCATTAAATTTAATGTTGAAAATACAAGGGTTAATAGAATGATGAGAAGGAAGAATTAGCTCCAGGCTGGACTAATGCCTCTAATCTGCACCAAAAACATTGACAATGTCTCCTTAGTAGTCTCTGAAGTATCCCATCAATCAAAAGGAGAAATAGATTAAACCACCAACATGCCCACCGCTTGGACACCTTGGGAAACTGATACCTTACCAACATGTTTGGAGACAAAGCTGGAGACCAAGATGCAAACTTCTTGTTTTCTAAATGCCTTTGATATTTTGTGTTTCTTTGATCTTTGTGACTTCTATTTATATCTCATTCAATAATTTTTAAATTTGCATAATGGGAAAAAGGAGTGTGTATGTTATACAGGTTCCCTGAATGGTGCAACTCCAGTTTTTCCTGGTGCCTATGTAGAAGTTTAAGTTGATGTTCTGTGGCTACATTATTATGAAAACTGTACTTACAGAAGGAAAAAGTAATGCACATGGATTTTACTAAGCTAGTGAGTGCTCTGTACAGAAAAATTGGAGATCCTACATAGGCTTACATGAATTGACTTATTGCCCACTCCAAAGAAGTTCTGTTATAAGCCTCAGTTAAATGAAATAAAAGCAGGAAAGTATTGAAGAAAGTGTGAGACAGTCCTTGAGGATTTAGATTGCTTATGTTTTTTGAGAGCTCAGATTTTTAGCAGATAGTTTTATGTAGATATCAGTGCTTCCATTCTCTACAATGGATTGGAAAAGGAAGGATTGCCAAAGGAAACCCCAAACTAAACCAACAACAATAACAAAAAATCCCCAAACCCAGACCTCCACCAAACCAAACCAAACCAAACCAAACCAAACCAAACCAAACCCCAAAGAAAAATCCCCAGAAAGTCAGTTTCTGAGGTTTGTGTTTTTTTTTTTTTTTTTTTTTTTTTTTTTTTTTTTTTTTTTTTTTTTTTTAACCGATTTATTATTGTAGAAGCCACTGGTTCCAGTAGGTCTCAAGGCATGATTTTAGTTTCATGCTTTATTGATGGAAACTAGACAATTATTTTAACAAAACAGTGGGCCTAATTGTGCACCACACCCTTTTGGACTCTGTTTATTGAATGCAACAGGAAATGTTCAGTCTGTAAAGCCATAGAGGAACACAGTTTTTGCCTATGGGCTTCTGGAAATGCTAGTTTTTGCAGTTGTAAATTTCAAAGCAAAAGCTCTTCTGAAGTGTTTAACAGTACACAGATCAGAAAACTGATAGCATAGATTTGTTAATGATGCACATGCACATAACTAGGCCAAAATGCAGGTTGCAAAAACAGATGTTAAGTCTGTTGGTGGATTGTATGCAACAGCATAGTGGGTGTCACGTGGGTTTGTTTTTAATCAATGAATCTGTATCAGCTGATTCCAATGAATACACACCATGTGAAAGATAATGCTTTAGTGCTTCAGGGTTGTTTTCAGTAAAATAGAATAAAGTGTTGCCCTCCATCAGATTGCACTTTGTTTATCTGATGTCTGTTTTAAGTATTTCAACAGAAAGAGTGACAGGGAATTTCTCCWTATACAGAGAATTATTTTTAGATTCGACTTTATATTAGTCTGAAACAGAAGCTACACACATTACCAGAAGTTTTATGTGACTGAAGAAATTTGTCTTTATAAAATGGGTGTAATATTTTAGGACTTTTCATCATGCTTGACTGGAAATTTGTCCTTTGTTTGCGAAACAGCCTTGAACACATGGTGGATTTCTTTTTTTTTTTTTTTTCCCAAATAAGAAGTTCCACTTCTTCCAACTATGATTTTGAATGCTTAGTAATTCATATCAGTTATTCACTGCTAACTGTAAACTTGTGGAAAAGGAAGTAATCAGTGTTTTTAACAGTGCCTATGCATGTGAATGGTAATACTGCAATACCATAATATAATGAAGTGACAATAGAATGAACTAGAGTCATCCTCATGTTACTGAAATCTGTTTAAAGTGTTTTCRAATTGCATTCAGAAGGCAGGCTCCACACTGGATGTAGCAATAGTATAGAAAATGGCAAGCTGGAGACCATCCCTCGGCTTGAAAAATGATCACATTTTGGAATACATCCCTTTGGAATGAATACATCTTACACAGGTCTAATATTTKATTCTCTTTTCTGCATCTCTGTCACAGTTTAGGAGTCTGGATGTTTCCACACAGACCTAGAACAAGGATGTCCAGCTTCTTTTGAAGTCTTTTGATTCCAAACAGAAATGATTACCAAAGGCAGAAGGAGCATTGTGCAAGACATAACATATTCGCAGATTACAGACAGAYTGGGTGTCGAGCCTGGTCAGGCTGGTCCGTTGCTAAATGTCTGGGCTTGCAATTTCCATGTCATTTTCTCTGCTAATCTTTAAGCAAAATTCCATGACATTCCTTGTGCAAATGAGCTATATTTTTCCTTTTACAATGATGAGTTGTAACATGGAGTTTCAATTGCTGTATAATGAAGTTGTTTCTGAGGACAGATGACATGAAGACATTAGAGTGAAACAAAAGGAAAGTTAATGGGGAAGTGAGAGAAAGAAAGATATTACTTGGAAGGATTTCAGCTATTTTGTAGAACAGTCCTGTGAAAAGATTCGCTCTTGAAAGAGACAAATATATCAGTATGTCTTAAAATTGAATTACTAAATACTATATCTGTTATGTTCTGCAAGACTTTAGAGATGGAAACTGTAAAGGTTTCTTATTTTATTCTAGGAGGTGTCAGTTAATCACAAAGTAATACATAATRTAGTTTCATTTTTCACAGAATCATAAAATTATTTGGATTCGAAGAGACCTTAAAGATCATCTAGTTCATTTGCCACGAGGAAGGACACCTTCTAATAGATCAGGTTGCTCAATTTTTGTCTTAATTTGTATGAAAAGTAGGGAAAATTGTTTAGGCAAAATCAATAATAATAATCTACTATAGTGCCTTTAGTCACCCATATAGCAGGTCAGCTTCCAGAAGGAAAAAGACTTAAGAGCTGCAAACACTTAGCCACCTGAAGTACACTGCAATTTTAAATTAGAGGACAAAATAAAGAGTGTGGCTTGACCCATGTGCATGATTTTTACTGGAGCCTCCAACATCCCCAAATTAGGGCCATGTTCGGCTTGSGCTAAATGCTGCACAAAACCACAGAGAGACGGGGGACTAAGAAAAAGAGTCAATAACAAGTATCTTGCAATCCTTCCCACCATTTTCTATTTTATCAGCAGTGGCTTGTGGGAGGCGTTATTTTATATAAACTTGCCTTTATGTAAATATCAGATACTCTGGAACAAGACTGGATGTTGCTATGATTTCTGTGTCTGTACTGGGGCACAAAGCATGGCCAGCGCTGGAGTTCCTATTGCTGAACTCTGTGTTCTTGGCTGCACTGTCTCCTGACAATGAYCTCTGGCACTAAGCCATGGCTGGGGATTTCCTAAAGGAGTTGCCAGCTAGGCATGGATCAARCTCATTCCAGGGATGTGCCAGCACTTAAAATGATGCATGTCTTTGGCCCTGTTTCATTTACTGCTGGAGATGTAGCAAAGTGTCTGAAACACTGCCCTGGTCTGAGTGYACTCCAATGCCATGTGGGAGAGACACACGCTGTGGTGCTTGCAGTCCTACATGTCTTATCTTCTTCCCTGTCCTCCCTTTAGGAAACCTGCTTGTGGTGGAAAAGTAYTGATGGTAGATTTAGGAAAGAGTTATATCTCTGCCAGTGAAATCCTGTGCATCCCAGCACAGCCAAATAAGATTATTTAGGCAAATGAGCCCAAGGGTTTAATGGTCTGCTACTGCTTGTGTTGCACGTGTTAAGTTATATTTGTTGTTCTAAGCTCTGAGGGCTGGAGTCATGTTCCCCTTGCATTGTGATTTCTTACCAGGTAAGACCTGTGAACACTTGAAATCTAGGAAAGATGAAATCTGATGGAAAACAGTCACGGTGACTTCTATGCTGATGTTATAATCTGGTCTATCAGGTTATTAGGACCGCAGGAAGCACCATGGGATCCCTGCAATAAAGACAGATTTACAGGCGTGGCATCCAGGGATAATTATCTTCCAGTTACCATGTGCCAGTGGTAAGGAATTAGCTTGATATTGTTAATGAAATATGCAAAACTTTTCACAGTTTGAGAAGAAGCGGATGTTGTCAGTGCATCAAACTTTCAGATTTTTTTTCTAAATGACTCTCAACACTTCTAGAGGCAATCTATGTTTTTGCTTAAAAAATCTTCAAAATACTGAACATCCTGCTGTATCTTTGTCAACAGTAACTGAAATGATGAAACAAAGCCATGCCTAAATACCACTAATTCAATCTAAACCATGTTTTAAGTATGAAAGTCCAATCAAGCTTAACATAGCTGAGACTGTTACAGGCACTGTAGTAGTAAATAATAATTCGTTTCTATGATGCATAGACTATTGTGATGGAGGAGTGGGAATGAGGTTTCAATTTACATGAGTTCTCCCTTRGAAAGGCTTTTCATCAGTGACCATCCTCCTTCTTAACTAGCATAATTTCATCAATACTACAAATTTATTCCATATTCCTTATAACTTTACCTCTATGTATTCTTTCCTTATAATGAGAATGTAGGATACTTAATGAGGAGTCTCAGGTGAAAAAGCAGGAAAATTCACACTTAAAAAAGTCACAAGAGGCCATAAAGTTGGTTTAGAAGCACATTATTAACTCAGTTACACTTTTTTCCACTTTGATATCATTCTATAAATGACTAGAAAATGCTCCKGAAATATTTTTTTTTCCTCTTTTAATGTTTTGTCAGCAGGTTGAGGGAGGTGGTCCTTCCCCTCTCATCAGCCCAGGTGAGACACATCTGGAGTGCTGGGTCCGTTGCTGGGCTCCCCAGCAAAGATATGGAGATACTGGGGTGAGTCCAGTAAAGGGCATGAACAGGATGAAGTAGTTGGAGCTCTGATGTACGAAGCAAGACTAAGGGAGCTGGAGCCAGACGCTTCTCAGTGGTATCCAGTTAAAGGATGAGAAGCTGTAGGCACAAACTGAAATGAAGGAAATTCAATTTAAACATTAGAAAAACTGTTCTACTGTAATGGTTTTTTGAGCAATGAAACAAGTGACCCAAAAAAGCTGCAGGGTCTCCCTCCTTGGAGTTATTCAAAATTGACTGGACATGGTCCTGGGCAGTTAGCTTTCCTTGATTCTCCTTGATTAGACTAGTCAGTCTCCAAAGAAGCCTTCTGACCTCATCTACTCTCTGATTCTGTAAAACTGATCTGAGTGAGAATTCCAGCAGTCAAGGATCTCTTCCTTGTTGTGACACTGATATTTTGACCCTGAAAAAAAYGCCATCCTTCTTGCAGTTTTCATATAGTTTCAATAATCTTATTGAATGGGCTGATTTTGCAGTTTATAATTTTCCTTTTTAGGACTCCAWGCATGTGTATACACAGAGTCTATATCTATGAAAGCAGATCAGTTGTGTGSTTTGCTGGCACTCAGGCAAACTGGAAAGAAATGATTGGCATTCATACAGTTAAACTGTCCCACCTTCCAAAGACATTCCAGCCCCATCCCAGCTGCCTCCTGGAGTGCTTGGCCTGTGCTCACTCCTGCACCATGCCCAGGCATTYTCTTGGGTGGGACTGGTAATATACYGGGATAATTTCATCTGTTTAGCAGTGTAAGTTACCAGTTGCCAGCCTTTGGGAAGCACACCATAATTTTAAAGTGCAGAGCCAGCCATACAGACCTGCGTAATGTTTCTTAAATGTTGTATTAGTTGAAAAATATAGGATAAAACAGAAATGCTTTAGTGAAAGAAACCCAGAGAATTGAAGCTAAAAATGCAGTCCTTATCCTCATTTCCCTTCTATAAACCAGCAGTTTCATGGTCTYGATTATTCCTCAGGTTTGTGCTCAAGTCTTCCTGGAGGCTTCTTTGTAGATCAGGATCCTTTCCCTGCATGGGTTTTCTCCAGAATCAAAAAAATTTATCTCTGAACCAGCACAACTTGTCTTGAATTTGGCTGGTTCCTCAGTGAACTCAAATTCTTTCCTGACTCCACTAGAAGTGACTGGATTCCCATCTCTTCCTGTCTTCTGCTCAGAAACTTCCTGTGTGGGCCCATTCTAAATATTCCTGTTGGTTCCTTGGCTTCTTTGTTTTGCTTCTGGAAATTCTGCTTTCAGCTTTCTGACTTTCTGATTTCAGCTTTCTCCCTTGCATACTAACCATCTAATGAATATAGCCATCATTAATTACCTTCTATTGTACCCATCAGTCTGGTGGGGATTTTCTAGAGCAGTGATTCTCAATGTTTTTAAATCCATGGAAAAAGCGATGGATCTAAAAAGAATCAAAAGATATCTTAGCCATTTCAAAAGAAAAAAAAAAAAGGTATCATATTATGCAGTACTACTGTAATAGGTCTTATTTGCAAATAAAAAACAGTTAAGCTAAAGTAAATGTCCATTTTTTTTTATTTTAATTTATATTTTTATGTGGATGAAGTCATATAAGAATATATTTCTCCATTCCCCAAACTTAAATGCACTATTACTTTGTGAATTGCCTTCTAGTGTCCTGTGACAATCACTGATTAAAGATTGGAAGAAAAATTTAAAGAAAAATGAAGAAATAGACATCCTAGGAGCATTGAGCTAGATGTTGTATGTGAGAACACAACTGGATGTTTAAAGAGATCTTGAAGTGTAAAAGTACAAATAAAGACTTATTGGACTGTTTAAAAATAAATAAAATAGGAAGATGGAAAGGMAAAGGCAAGAGCAAAGGGAAAGGCGTCAAAAAGGAAAAGGGAAAGGGAAAAGATGGGAGAGATCATAATATGCAATAGTGCTTTTACATGGTCTAGATAGTATCTTTAGTCAATATGTGTGTATATAAAAATGCATTTGTATTCACAAACAAATATTTATGTATAGAACTGAAAAAATGGATGGGTTTATTTTAGGCAGTTTTTCAAAAATCTGTTTCATCACAGTTGTCAATAGCAGCTTCCAACAAAATTTACTTTCTTCAGATACTAGGTTAGAATTTTCTTGGAAAAAATGTATATCTGCTTACATTATAATCACTTTCTGATGTAACCATATTTGAAGCCTTTTTGGCAATTTGGGTACTTTGGCAAGGTATTGATGGAACCAGAAAATGTCAATTGTTTCCCATTTGTTTGTCTCAGTTTTATACTGTCTAACAGGTTTCCATCTTTATTTCCCTCATAATTTAATTTCCAGACAGTTTGTTCTAGATTAAAAATATTTGTGTACAACTTTGGGATAATTAATCTTGATGCTAAAAACGTTTAGCATTTCCCCTAATAAATAAATCCTGGAATGTGTCATTCCATTCATAGAATTTGTTACTCTTGGGACACAGAGGTCCTAACCTATTCCCAGTCATCCAAAAATAGATGATTCATTCATCTATTGAGGAGGAAAGCTGGGAAGTTAGCAGATTTTCTGAGAGACAGGTTGTGGAAGGTGAATACTTGTTATATTTTAATATTCTGTAGGCAGTACTGTGTGATATCGCTTCAAGCGTGTTCATTGACCTGGTCAGAGAGGTGGAGCTGCTGAATAACCATGGTGTGAAAAGCTACAGGAAGCCGGCAGATCAAAGAGCTATCCACTGTTTAAAAAACTCTTCTCAGGAGAGAAGGGAGTGGAGAATGGGGTCAATTCTTATATGTCACTCCTGTTGAGAACAGACAGTGATGGAAGAGAAGGCATCCTCTGGTGAAAGAAACCAAAAAGCTTTTTTTCTTTGTCTCTTGTAGGGTCTGCTCAATGTTCTTTTTTCTCTMTCAAATTCAAAACTTTGTATTGTGTCTTTTCTCTCCTTGGGCCCTATATGTCTAATTTATTTCATTTTTTAATTGTTTATTTTGGTACCGTGAAGTTTGATGTCAATCCATTAGGTGAATAAATGCTAAGAGCGTGCTCCCTCTGGAAGGATGAAGMACTGTGTTTTTGTACAGAGTTTCAGCGTCTCGCCTGTCTAGGTTCATATATTCTCAGCCTTGTGCCTTCTTTTCCTTTGTATATGGGTGAAAAGGTGTGAGAAAAGAAACTGTGTTAAGTGAGAGAATCTGTTAGTAAATCCCCAGTATAGCTGCACAAAATGATCAGCAGCTGTAACCCAATTAAATGTAGCAATTTCACAGTACACTACTGCTCACCAGAGAGCATATACMGATATTCTCTGAGTATTCAGCCAAACCATTTTGTACCAGTGCTTGCAAACTTCTCCTCARGAATATTTAACATTTGGCTAGAGCTCCTCAAACACAAAGGGAAGACGAGAGGGAAGAGAAAAAGCAAAGGAACATAGTGCAAGGAGAGCCAATTAGTAAGTAAATCCACTCTATCTCTTGAACACAAAGTAATTGCTTCACAGGTGTGCACAGAAAAAGTTGCAGTTATAACATAACTAGAAGGTTAACTATTTAAAAGGTCTTCTGAAAGAACATTTAGACTAGGGAGGCTTTCTTCTTCAGTTCAAAGCTCCTGCTGCTGGTTTATGAGGCCAAAGTGAGGAACCAAGCTATTCCTTGTTTAATGTGATCATTTTAATAGCTAAGCCATTTCTAATTTTGCTTTTACAGTATCATGAATCCACTCTCTGCTGATGTGGATGCTTTTTGCCTACCTGTATATGTGTGTCTTAAGATATTCGGCTACCAGTTACTGGGGTGAAGAGAAAACACCTCCAAAATACTTTTGCAAGGCTGAGGCTATGCATTTCTCACCATCACATACATGCCAAGAGACATCTTTAGTCTAATAAATGGTTTATGAAACAATATAACAACATTCATAGAAACTTCTGATTATATGAAAGAAAATTTGACAACCATATTTGTTTATTAATTTCCTTTTATATCTGAAACTCTATATCTTACCTACATCGAATGTATTGTGATTTTTGTCCTACTATTCAGACAGACAGTCTCAGGAAGGCTCCTCCAAAGGGTGAAAAGCAGGGCTTCTACTTTTGTCAATGAGTGAAAGAGACCATTAAAAGTCAYGTGTCTTCTTCTGTAGACAACTCCTGCTAAAAATCACTTATTGGCAGTCATCTTTCAAACTTGGGACACAAACACGGGACATTRTAATACTTGTGCAAATTACAAATGTCTTCAAAACGGATATAGCTATTATTCTTCTGGGTTTACAGTCCCTTAGCATACACTGTTTAGGACTGCAATTCTCTGCAAAGACAAATCTTTAGCCTGCAGTGATGTGGCATAACATCATCTATGAAGCAGAAGACAGAAGAAAAGAGCCTCGATCACTGCAGAGCTCTGTTTCACTCTAGCTGTCTGAGACAGACACAAAACAGTAAAGTCTTAAATCTTGTCAGTGCCTTGATTTCATCAGTGGTGCTTGGTTGWTGCTTAATTAACAGACTTTATGACATTCTGAACACCACATGGAACAGGAGTCACAATCTTACATATGAGGTGGTGAAACACAAGCAGACAGGGGCTTCTGTCCTGAATTTTGCTTCTATAGAGTGTCTTTGTTCTATAATCACTCATTTCTGTAAATAAATCACATAACACTCACATYCCAATAAACTGGTATTTACCAGCCTGAGGTTATCAACACTATGGTTTTCTCTCATTTATTTATGTCCATATGGTAAAGTCCTAGTATAAATTTTATTTTATCCTTTACAGACCTCTGTTTCAGTTCATTTTAAGCAACTAATTTGCCTAAATACCCTTCAGTTTGCCTTGGAACTTTTTCAGCTGAACATGGTAAGAAAATAAAAGAATGTATATGATCTATTTGAATAATTGCCCCTTAACATCTCCAAAACTATGCAGAATATTTTTCTAAGCAGCAATAATGCCCAGTACTCATTTTCTGCCTATTTTTGTCCTTTGTCCTCATTTCTGTAACTGAGCCCACTGTCATCTGGTAGAAATATTTACCAGTTGGATCTGAATTGGCCTGGTAACAGTGAGAACACATCTGGAGTCTAGACTCAGCGGCTCTATGGGCAGGGTCATATCTCTGTGCTCCATCAGCCCCAGCGCCTATTTCTGTTTACATAGGTGGTGTGCGGCATCATCTGTTTCAGCTGTCAGACACTGCCAGCCCCCGCCCCCAGCCCCCTCCCCTTCTCCCTGACCCTCCACCATCCCACTACTGTCAGCTGGAGACAGGAAGCAGGGGACCACTGGCACACACAACGGGAGAAGAGGGGGAAGAAAATCCCTGGATCTTATAAAACCCAGCATTATCGGTGTATCTGAGCTACACTTCAGCTCCACAGGGTTCAGTTGAGAACAGTTCCTTTGTCTGATACGGCAGGAGGCTGCATCAAATATGCAACAGACAGAATAATCTCTTGATACATGAGGAGCTCTAAAGTCTTTAAAAACTCTTTCGGTTTGATTYTTTTTCTCCTTTTCTCCTAATTGAAATTGTGCACTTGAACCCCTTGGACTTCAAAACTAGAAAGTGTTGTAATATTTTCTGGGTACTACTGTTCGCTTGAAGAAAGGGACGAAAATAAGCTTAGAATCTTTGTCATGTCAAAAAATACAGCAAAAAGAGACAGTTGTGATAAGAATTGTGTCTCATAACACCAAGATACTTAAATTTCTGTAATGTGTGAGGTATCGTGTGTGTGTTTCAGGATAAGAATTATGCAATACTTCATAAATACTTCTTTAAAACTCTATGATAGGATTTTCTTTCACCACTTGATGAAAAATGAGTCAGTCCCAAAGAGTCGAAASTAYCKCATCAAAATATTAGTACGTTRTGGTGGGYTGCCCTTGGCTGGATGCCAGTCTACCCCACGCTGCTCTATTGCATCTCTCCTCAGCAGGATGAAGGGGGGGGGCTGGAAAATAAGATGAACAAAATTTGTGGGTCAAGATAATGGCAGTTTAATAAACCAAAAGCAAAGGGCATGCATGGAAGCTAAGGAAAACAAAAGATTTATTCTCTACTATGTCCACTTCCACTTCCTGAGAAGCAGGGCTTGCTGTGGAAGACAAATGTTGTCATAGTGAATGCTTCACACCCCTTCCCAGGCTTAACTTATGATTTCCTCTACCTCTTCCTTCCAGTGATGCAGGGGAAAGGGTAATGGGGACTGCACTCACTTTGTGACATATTGTCTCTGACATTCCTTTCTCCTCAGCTGKGGGACASCTTKCACTCTTTTCCTGCTCCAGTGTGGGGTCCCTTCCACAGGAGACAGTTCCCACAAACTTCTCCAGCATGACTCCTTCSCCCCTGGGCTACAGTTCTTCGTGGTCTGCTCCAGTGTGAGTCCCTTCCACAGGACTTTAGGAGTCCTGGCAGTCCTTTAGGAGCAGGCTGCTCCAGTGTGGATGCCCCATGGGGTCCTKCCAGCAAACCTGCTGCAGTGTGGGCTTTTCTCTCCAAAAGGACAAAGGTCCTGCCAGGACCCTGCTCTAACATGGGCTTCCTATGCAGTCACAGACACTTTTGGGCATCCTCCTGCTCTGGTGTGGGGTCCTCCAGACTTTCATGCGGCTCTCTACTCTRTGAACCTCCTTGGGGACATGAGGGGCGCAGCTTCCTCACCTTGGGCTGAAGGGGAATCTCTGCTCTGGTGCCAGGAGCAGCTGCTCCTCCTCCTTCACCAATCTTGATGTCTCAGAGCTGTTTGTYTCAGAGCTCTTCTCACCTCTCTCTCTGCCTGTTGTTGATTACATTAACCCGAGGTGCCACCATCATCACTGATGGCCTCAGCCTTGGTGGGTCTGCACTGGAGCTGGTGAGTGTTGGCTCTGTTCAGAGAATCATTTATGGGGAAGACAGAACCTTGTCACAGAAACCTCATACAAAGACTCCACAAAAGGAGTGGGAATGTCATGCCCACTCCTAGAGTCTGGTAGAGAAGTTGCACRATATACCTTTGTGACTTTGTCACAAGAAGGTGTGCACAGTGCAAGCTAAACACCCAAACTGCTGGTGAGGGGAAGGAAACACATTAAATGTTACGTGGATTGGCACAGCATGGCCCTTATAAAACACTGTCAAGTGCAGCACTGTCGATCTGAAAACGATGAGCAAATGTTTCTAAGTACAAGATAATACGTGCCTCTGTTTCATTCCATGATGCGTGAGCAGGTCATCCTAAAGTTGAGAGGAATTTTGTTCACAGAGAGAAATAGCAGACAAATTTCTGCAACCACCCTTTTATCAGTAAATATTTTCTTTTCTCTGAATATTTGGAGCTAATCCGTTTGAATGGCAACACACAGTTTTGTTAAAGGGGAGGGGTGTGCAAGACACTCTAATGTTTTTTGCATCAAAATGATGATGCTAAACCTTCGCTTTCTTTGTTGGGATAGATTTGGTCATCATCACTAAGARCTGTACAGTCTTCTTCAGCATAATGGGGCTGCATAAAGTTAATGAGTTGAAAAAGTGCTTGCAAAGTATTTTGRTATTGGTGATGTGGCAAAAGTCAGAAATAATCCTACTTGACTCAGTCTGCAGAGCAGTTGGCAGACCAGGCATTATTTGTTTTTCTTTTTTTCAAAGGTACTTTTTTATCTCATAAACTCTGAATAAAATTTTGAAAAGTGAGACTTGCTGGCTCTATTCAGCGCATGTTGGAGGCGGTGTTAATACATCTTTTGACTTTAATTGGAGCAGAGCTTAGCTAACACCAAGTATTTTTGAAATGCCTCAACATCACTTTAAAAGTATCACTTTTGAAAACATTTTTTTTTTTCAACAAAACAATGTTGTTTTTGAAGCTGAGAGCCAAATATCATAAAGTCTACATAAGAATGGTATATTAGGTTTGAATTTTCTTTTAAACATACTGKTTTGGAGACACTGACAAAACAAAGCTAGTTGGATTCTCCATAAAAGAGAAAATTTAATTCAGATCTTAWATCACAGCTCTTGGATGCAATATTTTCCTTTATAAAAAAGTGAAAATTGCTCCCTTTATGATACAAGAGATTAGTTTAAATATAATACGCAGAAGTTACTTGAGTGTGTTTTTACCGTACAACATATCATCACAATATTTCCATGGATTTCTATGATAATCCCACTTGGGTGTGTTAAGGCACTTAAAAAATTACAGAAAGTAAAAGAAGAACAGTTAAAAAGTTGTTTTTTTTTTTTTTTTTTTAAATTTATACTGATATTACTCTAATTGACATAATATAATGTAGAGCTAGCTGAAGGAACATGATTCAGTTTGCAACACTTAATTGTGATAAAGATCTCAAATTTTTGTGAAATGCTGAGAAACACTGATTCCCTAAGATAGTTTTACCAAAAACACTGCCAGATTAGGGTAGAAAATAATTGGCTGCCAGCAGAAAGCAAAGTAGGACGTATTTGAAATTGATCTTTTAACTCAGTCATCTGTATTCATCTGGTCACTGCAGATGGTGTTAATAGCATCACAGGTAACGTGATTAACTGGGGCTTGGCTATGAGGGCTCTGTGCRTGTAGAGCCATCAATCTGCTCATTCTCATTGTCTTTTTCTGTCTATTGTTTTTGCCAGCAGCAATGAAGCTGGTGGAAGGACTAGGGCACAAATCCTGTGAGAAGAAGCTGAACCAGCTGGGGTTGTTTAGCCTGGAGAAAAGGAGGCTCAGGGGGGACMTTATTGCTCTCTACAACTGTCTGAATGGAGCTTGTAGCCAGGTGGGGCTYGATCTCCCAAAAATGACAGGRCAAGAGGAAATGRCCAGAGGTTCGACAGAGGAGGTTCAGAATGGGTATCAGGAAAATTTCTTTGCCAGAAAGGTGGTTAACCATTGGAACAAGGTACCAAGGGAAGTGTGCCATCACCGTCCCTGGAACAGTTTGAAAAACATGTGGATATGCCTTTTGGATACACTGTGGTGAGCATGAGAGTGTTAGACAACAATTGGACTCAATGACCTTAAGGGTCTTTCTCAATCTAAATAATTTTATCATAGAATCATATAACTTATTCCTCTTTTATCATAGAAATTATGATTCTGTGATYCTAAGTATTAGAAGCTCTCTTGATCAAAACCAGCTATTTTACCTTTGAGTAAATGAAGGAAATATTGCTGTTTCTACAATGTCACAAATCTTCTTTTCTCTTGAAAGCATCAAATTTTGACTCTTTATTTTCCTCCCTCTTGTCCTATGATAAACTCAGAAGTGTAAGAAACATGTTGTACTTTTTGAACACACATTGGATGGAGGCGTTAGAAGATCATATATATATATATATATATATATATATATATATATATATATATATATATATATATGTATGCAGCATGTCTCAAAATCTTCCCAGGGAGGTGAAAATATGCTTTGCAATGTGTGAAGGTGAATTTTTCAAAAGATCCCATGGTCAGATTTTTTGTGCTTGATTCTGAAAAAAGGCCAACGTTTCTGAAGTACTCACGGAACTTTGAAATACTCATTGCAACATCTGTGGGCAAGTTTTTTTCAAATGATTGGCACCTAGGGTGCAATTAATGCCTTAAAGTCTGGCAATCTGTTTTGGCATTAAAAAGAAAACTGAGAAGTTTAGAAATCACTAAGGAATGAAACACTGAGAAACTGCTAGAAAGTATAGACTGTTTGTTTTGTGTAGCAATGAAAAATTACCTAGATTGCCTTGCTACTTTCCAGAAAAAGGCTGGCTATAAAAGAGTTGAGTTAAAATTATCTTATAGAAGTAGAAGGAAACTACTAAAATTAAAASCTTAAACCAGAAAATAGTAAGTAACATTTCATCAGGAATAACCCCTTGGTGGTGGAGCTGCTCAGTTACAACATTGGAACCTCTGTGATTTGTCCTTGAAAAGTGAGCTCAGGTAATATGTCTGCAGCTCAAAAATGCTTGGAAAGCATTTGGGAGACACAAAGTTAATGGACAGAGAATTTTCTCAGAATCTCAGGTGTTTTGCTGATGCAGCTGACCAACTTCAGTCAAGTTATTCTGTCAAAAGGCTTTGTCCTGGTGCCCTAACCTCCTCTTCAAATCTCTGTATTTTTTTCACATGAGCAGCATGTATGAACAACACTGGGATGAGGCACACAAGGGCAGAGGTCAGTGGGAGGGAGCTGTCATTATTTAGCTTTCAGGACAAGAGGATTAGAATAAAAATTTGGCAAAACTGAGAGCTTTGAAAAGAWTAGCCATGAGCATTCAGATTGCAAAACTTTTAGTGGTCTCATTTGATCAAAGTCAAAAGAATCCAAAACAATTAAAATAAATGGAGGGAGAAGGAAACTGACTTTCTGACTTGATGGTCTCAACATAGCAGGCATGCTTATTTGTAGGCCACCATTGCAAATGTGGCTTGGTTAACGAGGGTGGGAAATCATTGATGTGTAAGAACTGTTTATTCTCAGAAATTACATGAAGTGAGTCAGAAACCTCAGTCACATTTCTGTGGGCAAATCCCTCTGCATTTAAACATACCCCCACAGTGGACAGCACAAGGCACTAGACACTCCACACTCCATGCTCCAAGTGGGACACAGGGACAATATTGGCATGGTATCTCCTAGAAATAATAATATATTCCTGATTTTTCCTGAGTCTGGCAAAAATGGAAAGAAGCTTGAAGTCAAAGCACCCAAAAGGAATGAACTTCCCCAAAGACTTCAAATTACACTGTTACTCTGGCAATTTTCACTGGGGATAAATTAATGAAATGGAGAGGGGGTTGTGAAGATAGTGGATGTGGCCATAATTTTGGCCTGCTATGGAAAGTGTGGAACCAGATGTGGAAGTTAATGTAGAAAAGGAACATCGAAAGAGTATAAACAGATGGCAAATAAAATAAGACCTTTCTGTCTCATATTTATGAAGAAGTCACATGTAAGAAAATGAACTTCTAAGAACCCACTGTGAGCAATGAAATAGGAGAGTCTGGAAGAAAGAATCTGGGACTGATCCTATTAAATAAACTCCAGTGTCAAAGAGCATTGTGGAGTGTATTGCTCAAGAACAATAAATCCTATCACAAAGATTTTTGTCGCCAAGATTTAGTATCTACAGTATGATGTACATATTCTTAGATTTGCTCTAGCTTGCACCCTGGCAGATAGTTCTGTGAAAAAAGGATTTTTTTTCATCATTATATCCACTGAAAAGTCCTACTTTCCATCAGAAACATTTGAAATTCAGTACTTTTTAACCAACCCAACACTTTACTATRTACAGTTTTCCCTCAGGATTTTCTTTCCTTTACGTGGTAAATGGTCCCAGTCCAGAGTTTTGGCTCTCTAACTAAATAATCACCTACTGCAATTTACTTCTGATGAGAAACATATTAGTTTATTATGAATTAAAAAGTGATATAGTGTTTCTACTACAACATTATTAAAAAAATTATAAAAAATTCATGAAATTCAATGATGATTCAGATCACAAGGGAGGCCTTGTTTTAACATTTACATGCATGTGGATGCTGCTGTAGGGCCTGAAAACGTACTTTTGTAACTTGAAGGCCAAAATGAACCCACAGCATTTTTAGTTTCATTGATAAGAGAGATATTTACATTGCACTTCTTTATTTACATTTGACTCCTTTAACTATATATATTCTGATAGAAGAAAAATACATGTGGCAGAAATTCTTTGTTGAAGTAGCATGTCWATTATTACAAAGTTATATTTGCTTTAGAAATGAATTATTGTTGAACATATGTTCACTCAAGGCTCTGAGTTGAAAAAGGTAGTAAATATGCTGCATGAAGAATGATCATGAAAATAAAGAGAGAAAGATCTGGACATAATGATCTGGTTGAATTTTGACTTTCCGCAGTAACTAAACACAAAACATCCCAATTTACATGATCCATAGGTTTTGCTATTTTATACAAAATTGTAACAATTACAAAAATATCTAAAYCTTGCGATATGTAAACATGTAAAACACAAACAAGTAATAGAGGACATGTTACAGCAATGTTGACACCTGAACTCTTAGTGGTATTTTACATTTGAAATTCTACCCTGTCTATTATTTTTTTTCGTATTGAAGACAATGTGCTCATCATGGTTTCTAGGATTTGTCCAGAAGTGAGTTAACTATTAATGTCTCTTAGACTCTTGCAGAAAAAGATAACATTGACACTTACAATTTCTGGGACACTTTTAAAAACCAGCAGATTTACAGGAAGGAGAGGAACTTAAAATGAGTAAGAGATGAAATACTTTTTTTCATTTTTAAAAATAGAGAAATGTCATACCTCACAGAAGGCTATTCAAATATAGAAGAGAAAGAGGTGGAAATGCTAAATACTGAGAAAATTTCCTAGTTTGTAAAGTATTCTTGCAACAGCAAGTGAGAATCAATATTATGTARATCCTCTCTTTTGTGTATGTAAAAAGTCTTATGGATGACAAAAATTTGGCCAGCTGGAGGACAATGAAGTTGTTTCTTTCAAAACTGTTATTCCTGTTGGGGTAAGAAAGATATGCCAGATCTTAAGTGCAATGATCATGAGGTTGAATGCAATATTAACCYCAAGGTTTATCTAGGCTAAAGAATACCTTCCTAATTGTTTGAGTCTCATAACACCAAATACCCTAAAACCTGACCTTGCTTCAGTGAAGGTAGAGGGTAACTCTACAGAGCCTAGTCTGTAGAGTTTTGTTAGTGACAGAAATGKGCTTCAGGTATCTCAGAGAAAAGACCTGGAGGATAACAGTCTGGATGGAAATGACTTCACATGACTTCTAAAACCCTCCAGTGTGTGTTGAGCACATCACTCTGTGCTGGAAGAAGGCACAAGGAAGGATCATGTCACACACAGAATCATAGAATCACAGAATGATTGAGGTTGGAAGAATCTCCTTGAGGTCATCTGGTGACCTGGTCCTACAGCCCATTTCCCAGGACCATGCCCATACAGTTTCTGAATAACTCCAGGGATGGACTTTCCACAATGTCACTGGACAGCCTGTTCCAGTGCTCAGTCACTCTCCCAATTAAAAGATGTTTCTTTGTGTTCAGGCAGCACCTCCCATGTTTCAGCTTGTGCCGGTTTCCTCTTGTCACTGGGATTGGAGTGTGATTGAAAAACAGGGAAGAGGTTTCTGACCAGAGGYTCCAGTCTGTAGGACAGACAGGTAAGGCTGCAAGTCAAATCTCAGTGAGCATGACCACCAAGCATGGGGAGCCATATCCACKTTTGTGGTGGAACTCTTGCTCATCCTAATCCATAGCAATGGATCCTAAACAGATAATGCACAGATAGAGACTCTGTGAATGAACACAGGACAGCAGTGACATCAAGCACTGTCAATACACTGCTTTGCAATGTTCATGTGTTCTCTCAAATGAACAATATACTGGGAGGGAGCAATGTGGCCTTGGCTGGTCAGCAACTTCTAAGAAAAAGAAGTTCCTAAGAAAAATGTCATCATTCCTTTCCTTTCCTTTCCTTTCCTTTCCTTTCCTTTCCTTTCCTTTCCTTTCCTTTCCTTTCCTTTCCTTTCCTTTCCTTTCCTTTCCTTTCCT
>NW_026623238.1:1332354-1337960 GCF_030028575.1 Malurus melanocephalus
TTCCCCTTCCCTCCAATCAAAATATCTATTTATGGGACAATTCTGTATTGGTACCATGTAATGGATTCCTGGATTCCACAATTTCTAAGCTTTTTTTTTGTGTGTAGCACACTTTATATTGACTTACAGAAAATACAGACTGCATATTGAAACAATTCAAGAAATATTTATGAGAATACTGAAAAAAAGATTTGTCATATGTGTACACAAACTTCTATGATTGGATTGGGCCCTYAAAACACACTTCAGCATTCAACATTTGTGGTAGAACAGATTACACTGTTTTGGATCATTACTGCAYATTTTTTTCTAAGAAAGAAACAAATAACTTTTTCAAAGAAAGGAAATTATCATAAACATTGGCTGTTTAGCACACTATAGTATTTGTCTTCCTTATGGCATTTGCATTATTTCCTAAGCAAAGAATGGCAAGCATTACAAGAAGTACAGTGAAATAAACATAAGAACCTTGTTTAAGTATTTATCTGAACATGACCTGCAATGGTTAGCATTTCATCTGCAGCTTCAGGTCCCACTCAAATCAAATCAGTCTCTTACTTCAGTTTTAGTATTTTGATTTTAAATTGTTAGTWTGTGTTTCAGGGAGTACCTTAAATWAGGCATATCTGGGCTAAACAGGTGTTTTGGCAAACAGATACAAAAATATTATTTTTTTTTGAACCAAGATAGTTCCCTTGACAGAGAAAGAGTGTCTGGAGGAGAAAGGGAGTAATTGGTGATTGTATAAKGCAGACTGAATCCAGAATCCAAAATTCATTGGGTCAGAACTTTGGAGGAGATTTTAGAGACATTTAGACAAGGACAACATTTAACAAGCTGGGAAGACAGTTAAGAAAGTCTGGAAATCCTGATACTTGTAAGGGTTTAATTTCTATCTCWATGTATGAAAGGAGAAAAACTCTTGTATCCAAACAATTCATAAGGCAGCTGAAGTTTTTACATATTATTTTGCTTTTATCTTTGCGTGGGATTCAACTTCTAATACTGAAACAGAAAATCTGCAACTGCCACATGAAATGCTAAATGGAAAGGAATTAATAAATGCATGCAGATTCTGTTAGCAGTGTAGAAAACAATTCTCTGCTTTTTTTTTKATGCAAGAATGTTAAACATAAAATTCACATTGCAGAGCTTCAAAACTGTCAGAATTTTAATGCAATTATGAGACACTGAGATGTTACTCTAGATGATGGAGAAGACTAAGGAAAAAGATAGTTCCCCACTGGGATGTCTATGCAGCTCATTTATTTACCCTGAAAACATGCCAGATATCTCAGAACAGGCTGTAAGTTAACTAGCTCAAGAAATTCTGGCTACTGAACTGCTAAATCTCACATTTTGGAGAGATTAAGTTATAAAATTAAATAACTGATCTTTGAAGATGAGTGAGATCCTATGAGGATGGCTCGAGGAGCAAAGAAACCATTAAAAGCTTGATGACCTATATATAATTTCCTCAAAACAAAAGTAGCATCCACCCTGACGTAAAATAAACCACCTTGACTTGAATGGAGAACTTAAATTGAATTCAACAGCAGACTTGAAAAGGTGGGAAGGGCAAGTAAGGAGGAATATAAMGTCCCCAAATGCTTTGGGACAGTTAGGAACGCCAGACCTTGGCTAAGTGGAAACTGGTGAGGGATGAAAAAGTCAATATGAATGGTTTCTATAGGGCTTCCTATCAGTGAAGGAAACACCAGGGCAGATGTGGAGCTGTTAGTGAATASTGCAGGTCAGCTTATGAGGGCAGGGAAACAAATGAGGTGCTCAGAGCCTTCACAGAAAAGGCCTCTTGAGTCTGCATCCAAGTAATAAAATTTGTGGAGGAGAGRAACACAATGAAGCTTTGAAGAGCTAGAAAGATCGAGAATGTATAGAAGCCCACAGGTCCTGACAGGATCCATGTGGGCTTGTTGAAGGAGCCTGAAGACTAATGCCACTTTGTGTTTGATAGGAGGGCTGGTAAAATCTTCATAGAGATGGCATGTGTGAGGGGAACACCAGGCCAGGGGAGTGAGACTGATAACTGGAGGACAGGGCTGAGATGGCCCGTGCAGACAGACCTCAGCAGGCTTCAAGAACTGGAGCCCCGTGAACTTCAAAAGAAACAAGTKTTAAATCCTGTGTTTGGGAAAAAGCCTAATACTGCTCACCAGAACAAACTGGGGACTGACTACGGCACCTGAGAATCCCTGTGGACATCAGATCAAACCAGCTCAGTTGGATAATCTTGCAATGATGAAAACTAAATCCAGCCTGGTACATGTGAACAATAACTTGATCATCCATCTCTAGCACGGGTATAAACATATTGTCATTACTTATTACTTACTGTGATTGCTTACTTCAAAACTTTTGGGACATTACTTGCTTCTCTGAAGATATATTTAATTATTGTATCAGATCACATGTTCACAGATAACAATCTGCATGTGGTTCAGAAAACAGATTAATTAAGGAGCTCCAATATGTTCTCATCAGTGATGATCCTGCTTCAGCTTGGCACCCTGATTAAACCTTAAAGCACTTGATGAAGTATCCATTTGTGCTCCTGAAAAGTGGTTTTCTGCTCTGTCCCTCTGTATAGAATAACCTGTCCAAGACAAGAAGCTTCTAGAACCGCTCCTATATATTGACTATGCATTATCTGCCCAAAGAAACAGATGGTTTAAGACAGGCCTAAGTCCTTTCCATGGAAATCCATATTAATAAAATGATTGATATTTCTGTTTTCTCCCAAGGATGTCATGCTCACAAAGGAGAATCAAAGGTAAATACTTTCAACTGTTGACAAGGCTTAATTTACAATCTGCTAATGACAAAGTACTTATGAAGACTCTTGGCCTSTTCACTTTGTTTCCATCAAAACCAAGTTATCAAGTAAAGATGTACATTTCTTTCTGTAAAAAACCCCAAGCAACCAACCAAACTAAAACAAATAAAAAACACAAAAAAAAAAGTAGTGGCAGAAATAACATTTTTGAAAAGGGTTTCTTTCATTCAGAATATAAAAATTCGGTGTACAATACTAGTACAAGAGTAGGAATGAAAATCATTTATATAATAGTACAATAAACAAGCCATCCAATGCAGATAAATTTRTAGAAAATGGGCTACATTACCTAATAGAGTAGCTCTGTTCTGGTTTTATTCCTCAAATTCTTTCAAAACTATCGAGACACTAAGAACAGTAATATTGAGCAAAGTGCCTAATTACAGCTATACCTTTCTCTAAGGAAGCTTTAGTTATTAACAGAATGAAACAATGAAAACTGCTCTGCATGGGAAGCCACAGATATTAGCTTTTTTAAAATGCAAAGGGGTTTTAAAGCAGGAAAATAACTGAAAGTGTTGAAGCTACTGCAGCTATTCTCATGCTGAAACTAGGCACTTATTTAAGCTTTTTACTGGCTTTATTCTATTGAAAGCTATTATCCAGTTATATATTCAAAGAAACTGAAAGTAGAGACAAAAAATTGCCCTTTACATTGCTAAATATAAGAAAAGAACTAAGAGTGCCTACTCCTGAACAGATGTTAATTGGCTGTTCTTTTCACAAGAGTTAAACTTGAGCAAATACCAGATTCCCAAATCCAGCTGAAAGGCAAAAGAAACAGAAATGTTATGACAGACATAGAAAACTGCTGTCCAGGCTGGTAGCCAGGCCACCTGAGACCAAACAGGGACAGCTGGAAGTGAGAAAAAATCATTACTGCCTCAGCAGAGTCACAGTCATGTATTGCAGCAATGGAGAATGGTACTGGAGGAATCAGTGAGATATATTTGAATTACTGGAGAAATCTCAGATAGTCCATGAAAATGGAGAAAATGTTGAAAACGTGATTTATTTTTTTTTCAATGGTGCAAGGATAAAACATGATATATCCTTTTTAGAAGCATCATTATAAATACCAGAAGCACTGAAATTACCAGCACAAATTGCTTCCAGCTGAGATTGCAGCTTACCCAACCCTTTCATTTCTGAGTCATGACTATCTTAACAAGGTATGAAGTGAATTTAAATTGTACCTTGATGGCAAAATGTTATCATCTCCGAAATATATTGATCTCTTAGATTAATTTTTTCATAATAGCAAACAGTTGCTATATAAAATCATGTAAGTTATCAGAATGTAATTGAAAGAGTTACATGTTAATGCTGACTTTACCATACTGATGCTACCAAGATTTTGGTTGTAGCAATGTGGACTGAMCATTTTTCATAACTCAACAAAGTGCATGAAAGGAATTCTTCCATTTTTACTTTTAAAAATTCTGGAATTAAAAATTGTTGGCCACTACTGCTATAGATTAAGGTCAGTTAGACTCTGCCTAACACCACTTTAGGACTGTAGGGAGAGAATTCATTTCACTGAACGCTGAACATCCACATTTGCATTTGAGGACTGACCTCACACTTTCCTTCTAATGAAAGGAAAACACCGGACAATTTGTCTACTGTGTTTAGTACTTATTTTTATTTGCATTGAATACTTGTAGAAGCATCTTTTTTTTTTTTCTACTAACTTGCTGTTTGTTTCCCTAACTTTCAGTCACAGATTCAGTTGTTTTGATGTGCTATCATGTGATAAATCTGCTTCCACTGGGTGTAGACAAGCAGCTCTTAGGTTTATTGTACATTATAGATGCTTCCATTTGGTGAGATAGATGCCACTACAGATGCCGAAATCTTAGTGAGAAATTCAGTTTATTTCATATRATTCACATAATTCAATTATCAGTTACCCTAGGGCACCCAAGACCATGTGTACTTCTTCCTCTGTTCAAGAACCTAAGCAGATGCATTTTTCTCTTTGCACAATCTTTTTTATTTACCACATGTGCATATTTTATTGTCTTGGAAGAAAATGATGACAGCACTGAAGTAGATTGTTGTCAGTCAAAGTCTCTTAATCTAAATGGAAGAGCTCTTGGTGCTATAGTCAATGGACATGGGATTGTGGGAATAAGGTCAAAGCTTTTTCATTTTTGTATTCCTGCTGAAATGTCCATTGTATTTCACTGAAAGTAGAAATGACATATTGCAAAGGCATTGGATTGTCCCATGAAATACAGCAATCCATGGCAAATTAATGCAATTTTTTTTTCTTTTTCATGTTACCCCAAACTGCAAGAAAAAACATTGTTTTCAAAAAAATTAATGCAAACTCTGCTCAGCAGTTTCTAAGTAATGGAGTCTCCTTGCATTTTAGGCATTTAATTCTGTTTTTCTTCTTCCATTGAAGTGAGGGAAAAAACCCTAGATCAATTCAAACTCATTTTTCAAAAGTGCTCACTTCCCTAGCAGAAACAAATTACCACCATCTCTCTGAGATTTAATTGCTTTTGCTCCAGAAAAACACTCCTTCTGCACAGAGGAATGAAGCAAAAGAGAAATGCAAGATTCACCAGCAAAGAATGAGTGGGTTTGGGTTGTTTTTTCCTTCTCTTAAATAAAGTTAGGGTTAGTTGTCAGTTAATATACAGTAATTTGCACATCATAAAACATTTGGCACTTCCCTCGTTAAAATTAGGAGTTCAAATATCTGTTCACCTAGAGAGTTCCAAAAGAAGGTGCTTTTGCA
>NW_026623238.1:1338151-1429458 GCF_030028575.1 Malurus melanocephalus
AAAAAAAAAAAAAAAAAGCAAGAATTTAGATCTAAGTTGCAATATTTCTGAAGAGCTGGGTCTAGCATGGAATAATGGGCCAATTCTGGGTTACATAAAGAAGCTCAAAGTACTAAGGTTTGGTAAGGTCACGGTAATGATATATATATTTTTTTCATGTGAGATATTATTCTTGAAAGTGATGCTGAACTGTAGTAGKCAGTGGTAGGAAAGGAAACATCTTGTTTACAAATGTCAACCAGCAATTAGCAGCATTTAAGGAGTGGAACCACAACGGCTGCTTTTTGTTAGCTTCGAAAACCCATCTCTTTCTTGTGGCCATGTTTTAGGAGGCAAAGTAGACAGCAAGACTCTGAAACCAGTTCATAAATAGTTGATTTCATATTTTAAAATCTTGCCTATAACTGTCACCCCCCTCGCGTGGATCACAGATGGTGAAGAACTAATTTGTTACTGTTTGATAACGGCTTTTATGTATCAAAGCGCTTATTTACTACTCTGTGGGGGGAAATGACAGACTAAAAGCAATTATGTGTTTTTCTTTCAGTTTTTCTTTAACTACTATGCTCTTTGGCTTTTTTTCCCCACTCCCGACATGTTTCTTGTTTGAAATATAGCATTGTGAATCTTTTACATATGTTGGTTCTCATTTAACCCTCTTTCTGGGTTTTCAAGAATGCATCTGGCCAGGCAGATCAACTGTAATCTTTCATGATTGTTTATAATGGCCCAGTGATAAGTAATAACACTCAGGGGTGTCTCCCGGTAACAGCGTATTACATTTCAGTATTAAAAATGCAAATTGGGACTTTGCTTTTGAAGATTGTCAGGAAAATGTTTCAAGAAGGTGGAATAGCTACCAGGACGCCTGTAAGTGAAATCACCCCCTCTCCCCCCACCATGTGGGACCTCCTGCCTGCAGGTCTTCTGAAGGAGCCCCTCACCCCCTCCTCCTTCCCCCAAAATAAATAAATAAGTGAAGAGACTTTCTTCTGTACATGGTATTAAGTAACTGATGGTAAATCTCTGGCCCTGGAAAGTCGTGAACTCCTGCATCTTTCTTTTTTTTTTTTTCCCTCACTGGTGATGTGCAAACTGCTCACTTGGTGTTGCCATTAAGAACAATTTTGCTGTGGGTTGTGCTTTCTGGTGTTGCATGGCAGCAGAACCTATGGGGCTGAGGGAGTAGTTTCTGCACATATATTTATTCTGAATAAACAAAAGAGGTTGCCATTTGGTGATGACCAGGGCTGATTTGTTGGTGAGTTTCCTTAAAGTAAAACCGTGGATCTGCTTATGTGACTAAAATTGAGGAAGTGCATGAGCACCATGGTGAATTTAGTCATTAGTGTTTTTTAGTCAAGAATTTTTCCTACTGAATCAAGATTTAAATTTAAAGGCAAAAATATTCCACTGTCTATAGGAAATTTCACTATGGCAATGCAATATCATAATAATGGTTATAGACTGAATGAAACATTGTCTATTGCTGCTGAAATCAATTGGAATTTTCCCACTGACTTAAATGAAAGAAGGAATAAGTCCATGGAAAAATCCATGGAAAGATTACAAGCTTTTTTTTTTGTCTCATTACATCCTTTAAATTCCCATCTAGCTCTCTTTGGCTGTTTTGCCCTCCTTTTCTTCTTCCATATTGTAGCCACACTGGCATTAGGAGACGCCTGTTAATGTCAGTGGAACTGCTCRGGGAGAAATAAATTCAACATGAGGAGGGACAGAAAGTTTTTGCCAAATAAGAATATACAGAGCATGAACTTCCTTGGTCTCTGAAGCCTGTCTTATAGCCAAAGCTTAGACTACCAACAAGAAAAATCAAGGAAATGCAGGAGAACTGAAAAGGAGAATAAAAGGACAATGGAATTTAGGAAGCTAGTTTAAAGCCTAGACTGTTTAAAGATGAAACATCATAATATATCCCTTATTACAACCAAAATATGGGAGTAGCATTTATTCCAATGCTTTAATACCAGAAAGCTTCAGTAGAATCCATAAATCACTTCCACATGTTTTTGAATAAACCCCTGTCCTGTATTATACAAATTGCTTTTTCAAGACACAGTTTGAGTAAGGTCAGCAATCCTTCCCTCCTCTTGTTTGACTTTCTCAGGGTGAAATTCACCCCTGGCAGTTGTCAGGAACAAGACCTGTGTCGCTGAACTCCTGCCTAAGCCAATTGATTTCCAGTGAGAGCTATATTTAGGCTAATCAGGTCCACTGTGTCTGGATGTGGCAATGAAACAGCTGAAGCATGCTCTATCAGGCCCCATTTGAAAATGCTGGCCCAAGTGTGCCTGTCATTCCTGCTGTATTTCAGACTCTCCATCATTTTGATAATTATACAGCTTGGAAACTTTTTTCTTTTTATAGTCTTTGAAACTATAATGAAGTCTTTGGTGCTGCCAACCCAAACCATCCAAAAATCTTGAATCRGGCTTGAAATAATCATGAGATTGGCCTGAAAATCATACAACTGAATGTACTTGGCTTCTTTTATTTGCCTTCTGGTTTTGAGTGTTTAGGGTGCAATGGGGTCACATTTGCAGGGTTTCCTCTGCCTCTGTGTGGGCCAGAAATGCAAYCTTTTTATAAGACAACTGAAATTTCTTGGGTATTCACATGACTCCAGGAGCTGGGATTTAATGGGGGTGTGTGGGGGAAATCCACTGTGTTTGGGCTTGTGATAAAATTGGAAGTCTTGGCATTACAGAGCGTCTCACATTCAAAGTTTGTTTATAAGGGGAATGTAGTTCTATGGAGAGAGAGAACAGAGTTTCCTTCTGTTTTCTTCTGACTTAAGAGAAATTCCTCCCAAAGGGTGAACTTCRCTTCTCAGAGCCAGCACAAGGCCTATTCAGCATCTGAAGTGATRCATAGACCTGATTGTGGCTCTCTTTACTCAAATTTACTTCATGCTACATTAAGAGAAGCTGCAGAAATTACTGTAGATGAGGTAGTTTAATATTCACAAGGAAAAAAGAAATTCTTTCTCAAACTGCCTATTATCAAGGATTTGGAGGCAAAGTTCAACACAGTGGRGTGCAGAACTAAAAGCCCTTGGCAAACAGGATGGTGAAGGCCCTTGACGCAAGGGAGGGAGCTGGGGAGGGAAGTATATGGTCTTTATACCATTTGTTATAATTAAAGGTAGGAATCCTGTCTTAGGGCAAGTGTTTGTGGAGTAGGAGGCATTGTTAGAGATATAGGTAGAAGCAACACCTGGAAGTTTTGCATGTAGGACCAAAATATTAAGGGTGGAATTCATTGTATCAGTTATAATATCAAAACCCCAATAAATTTAAAGTGGGATTCACTCTATCCAACATCTATACATGTGTTATCCCTTTGGTAAGCAATTATAATTATTAGATACTTCTGGAGTGTAGTTCATCTCATCCTCACAAAGATATCTAGAACACATTGGATAAACTGCACCAAAAATGCCTTATTTCCATTGTCTATGTAGGAAACTCAAATTGATGGATTTTAAGAAAATARTTTTTATGCAGACTATTGGYAGTTTAGAATCTAAAGTTAAGATTTTTTCCTATGTTTTGCTTAACAAAAATCTTAGCTGACACTTTTTGAGCAATTCAGGATATGACTGTACATGTTCTTGGTGCAGCAATATGTGTGTATGTGTGTGCACTCAAGCACAGGGTGTTTGGATAATTTTTGCTCGTGTTACTGTCTAAATGGGGAGTTAGCAAGAGTAGGGAGTTGAGTGCTGCTCCTGGAGAGGACTGCATTGAACAAGACTAAACTGYATGAAGAAGGAGATAAAGGTATGGCTTGGAGCCATTTATACAACATGAAAAATGTCTTGATAGGGCACAATGGTCATTCTCTGGGATCCTCAAGTACAAACCAGTTGAAATACCCTAATGTCTTGGRCAAATCTGTAGTGCTTTAAAATAGTTTGCCTAGTTTTGCTTCTCTTATGTGACTAGCAACACCTTTAATAATGCACCATTAGTGTCTCTTAATCCCAGTCGTGGATTCCTTAAAAATTGGCAGAATGTTTTCAGTCAAAAGGTATCACATTCAATTTAAGTACAGGATTTAGACTGTGCCAAGCCGAGTACTCTTTGCCAGCAATTTGACATCCTGAACAAATAAGGTTTGAATTTCTGCTCTGAAACAGGAAAAGGATCATTTAGCCTGTTTGAATATCATTTAGAGTAGGATAGCTTTATTTTTTTGATGCAGCAGTAGTATCAAGTGTGGATTCTGACAAATTTATTGAATTGATGCTTGCATGTTAAACATACAGCTTTAGACACAGTTTAAATATATATTCAATCTTTCTATGAAATTTAAGTTATGAAAATACCCAATGGTRGGTAGATTAAAAAAGCAACATAAAATAAATGATAACCAAAGTTTCTCAGSGTATTTTATCTAGCACAGCTATGACTGAGACTATGAAGGACAGGGGAGCTCACACATGTAGGTCCACAGAAAGATGCAGGCATTTATTTGCCAATTTTGGCATAGAAGTCAAACCTCATATTCTCAGACCCTGCCTTTCTCCTACCGTCTGTTGCAACTATTGCCCATCTTTTGAGACACAGTGTTTCAGTCAGTAAAATTTCTTGGGTGCATTAATTTCTGCTTCAGAGAGAATAAAATATTGACAATTCTTACTTCTCTAAATAACCCTAAACTGAGCATGTTTCTGTGGACTAATGGGACAGGAGATAAGCAGTGAAGTGAGAGTATATTCTAGAATTTGAAAGTAGTGTAATTTTATTAATGTGATAATCAGAAGTAATAAGAGCTGCCTCTTAAACAGGGTCCTCAACTTTAAGTAGGGCACCCCACCAACTGACCTTACTCTTTCTGTTCTGAGAGTTGGATTAATTACAGCTGCCTTGGGTAGGTYTCTCAGAAACTCCACCAGGAAGAGATATATGGATGTTCTTAATGTCCAACAACCAGGTAAGAGCCAAAACAGAGAAATTAGGGGAGAGTACAGGGGACAGCACATGGTGAGCCAGGCTCATCTCCTAATGCTCTGCACTGCAGAGTGCCAGCTATGGACTGACTGACATGTAGCACTCTTCACATGGTGCTATAAACCTAAATATCCTGCTTACATGGCTCGAGKGAGAGGTATTACCTTCAGCAGTGCTGTCCAGCAAGGTGAAGTGATGAGATAAAGGTTCAGACAGACAGCAGAGAGCTTTTGCTTATGTCATGGATGCACGACCATGTCCCATCTGTCAYGCCCCTGTCCGCTCGGCAGGTTTAGGGAAAGGTTGGTTGATTCACTCTAGATGGTGCATGGGAGAAGCAACAAAATTCTCAGAAGGTTCTAGAATAAACTTTTACTCACAAATGTTGGAACATTAAGGTAGGATAAGGTACTTGGCAAATTTTAAAACAACATCCAGGCTAAGTAAGGCAGTTCATGAACTTTACCTCAGCAAACTTAAACTTGGCCWACTTTAACTTACCCAGACAAAACAAGGCACTTAGTAAGGCATTGACTGGAATTCTTTACCCTGGCTTACAATATATTTTGAGAAATTGGGAGAAGAAAGAGAGAAAGAAAGAGAGAAAGAAAGAGAAAGCAAGAACAAGAGTGAAAAGATATTTTTGTCAGGGGAGGTTCAGTTTGGCTATCGCAAAAAGTTTCTTCACCCAGAGGGTGTTTGGGCACTGGAAGAGGATCCCCATGGAAGAGGTCATAGCACCAATCCTAACAGAGCTCAAGAAGCATTTGAACAATGCTCTTAGACACATGCTGCACCAAGAACGTGTACAGTCACATCCCGAATTGCTCAAAAAGTGTCATTAATCATTAACATTATAGTCTCTCACGCCATCCTCTTCCTCTTCCTCTTAATTTAGACTTCAAAATGATTTACAGAAGTCCTGGTGTGGCATAGCAACATTTTCTAAACCTCATCTGGCAGACTTAAAGAACTTGTCATTCATGGTCATGCTGTGCCATTGTTTAGAAAAAAAATTACAGCATTTTCTGTCTCATGGCTGCTGCAGCACAATCTTTATAAGGACTTTAAGCTTGTCATAGTGTTTTACTGAGTGCTTCTAAAAATGGTAATGATAATGGTGTTAAGAACATTAATAACCACTCCTTCTGTTTGAGGCTCCTTGATTCACATCACTCCCTCAGTGAGGCTGAGATTGYTCTGAGAGAACTTTCACCTGTTTCTAAATATGCATCAGTTGAGGTGAATGCAAGCCAAGGGAAGGCAGCGTGGAAGACTTCAAAAGACCCCAACAGGAAACAATAATTTACTTTGAAGAAGGGATATAAATTCTGTTTGGGATTTAGATGAAGAAGGATCTGCCTCTTATTTCTTTAACATTTTTTTAAAAAATTAAACTTATGATTAAGTCTGATACTTGATTTAATTAAAGATATGATCATGCAATAGAAGTTGACAGTACACTAAGACAAAATAATTTAAATGTTCTCACATTTTTTAAAGGATCCATAGAAAATTTCCTTAATATTTATTTAGCCTCAAAGCACCTAAGAACAAAATATTAAGTAGAAGTCACTAGATGTTTACAATTAMAGACAACCTGAATTACCATGCTGAGCACTGTGTAACCCATGGTATTTTAAGCAAAATAAATACTAAGCCTTTAAATTTACCCTTTTTGCTTTGTACTTACAATGTACTGGTTCTTTAGTGACATGGATTTATTTGCATTGAGACAAAATACATGCAAGATAGTTCTTGTGAAATAGAAAATARTAATTTATTGCTTCTTATTTGTAATCATATGTAAAAATATAAAAGAAATCACACACACAAAAAAGTAACTAATCCACTGATGTTACTGTTGTGCTTTTAGAGATTGTTAGTTTGACAAATAAGTGTTTCAGGATCTATCTCTGGCTTTTGCTGCTATGGATCTGCTGTACCATATGCTWTTATTCAGGCTGGTGATGGTGACACAGAGCTCATTTTCTGTCTACTGCTCAGTGTAACTTTCTCATCTTGCTCTGCACTACTAATAAAAAATATCTTCTTTTTTCCTGTGCTCTCTAGAAATTAAAGGTGATCTCAGATATAGCCATTCTGCATTTGTGCTTGATGTTTATCTTCTCTATCACCARCACAACAAAGGAAAGGCAGCTTTAATTTGCTGTATGTTGTGTAATGCAAACGTGAGTTACTGTATATCCCTTAACAGCCCATCATTAATTTCCCTTGCATGCCGTTTCCAGGTTTCATATATTGCTGGCTGTTGTGATAGTATGTAAAGCATCAGCTGCTGTTTCACAGCTTGGATTTTAAGGGGTCCACAAGGAGAGATCAAAAGCTGAAATTCTAATATTGCCTCTAATGGAAGAACTATTACCSAAACAAGCAGGATGTAGATTTCTTTCCTAGCAGAATGCTGCTATGGCATTCTATTCACTAATGGCCCTGCAGCATTCAGGACTTCGGCAATGGATGGTTTCCAGTTCTGAGAAACAATTATTTTATACTTATTTTGTGCAAGGAAAAAAAATAATCTGACTAGTTTAGAAGCAAATTTATTTGTATAAATTCTTGCAATTTGCTCTTCATCTTAGTGTACGGATGTGGTACAAAACCCAACGTTATCGACACTGGATATTTGTGGCAAACAGAGATTAAGTTTAAAGCCAGAACTGTATTACTGTGAGAATCTGATTTTCATAGAGACCTAAAATCTAGTAATTAATAAAGTTATAGATCGGGACCAGTTTTTATACCAATTCTAATGTTTTTCATACACTGCAGTGCATCTTTAGTAGTTGTCTTGGAGGCAATGTGACTCATTTGACTCAGATTCAARCCCTGCTTTCTGTTCTGCAAATTAAAAAAATTAAATAGTCCAAGTGAAATGAGGAGATCTGACATATCATGAGAGTCTAACTTTTTATTCTCTAAAAATGCACATTGTAAAGAAAACTACAAGGTTGGGTTTTTTTTTTTCCTAAAAGAAAAACAAAGGGAAGTGTTGAGAGAAGAAAATTATTTTTTTTAAAATGTGCAAGAATCTCCGTCATTGAAAATTAGAAGAGAATGTATTGTTATGGTTTGATCAAAGCAAAATCTCATTGTCTTGTTTCTTGGTTGAAGATACAGACTTTTGTTCTTGAAGTAATGCATGAGATTTTTTTTTATTCAGTCATCACTGTTCCCATTCTGAGCCAAACACAGAGACAGACGTAAGGCTGCTGCTGTGAGACCCCTCAAGCAAAATTTGATTCCATGTTTAGGCATTTGGTGCCGTTTAAGAAAAGACCACACAAAGCTTCATATATGGGATTAAGATTGCTATTTCATGTACCTATTTCTGAAAAATCTGTTAAGAATCAGAGCTCATCCTTAAAAGGGAAAGTTGTTTAACTRCCATGACTGCCAGCAAGGTGGGTTAGCATCTTCTGGGAGATGTGTTTCAGAAGACAGATGACAAGGACTATCGTTYGTGAAGTAGAAGGAAAGAAACCACAACAGAATCCTAGAACAAGGAAAAGAGCTAGTGGAAAGTCATAGATGTAGGAAAGCTAAAAAAGACATTCTGTACAACCACGTTCTCTGTAAACATTGTTCTTTTGTAMTAAGTTATTGCCTCATCTGCTATCACAGCTTGAATTTGCTTTAAATCTCTTTACCTTGTTGAAATCAGTCTCAGTCTCAAAGTCTCTGTCTATTCTGGAAGAGCRCAACTGGAATGTAATGGGCTTTTAACTAAATTGTAATAAAGCCTAGTAAAGATCTCTCACACATTTATGTAGGTAGCTGCTTTTCCTTTTCTATAAYACAGAATTTCTCTTAACATTTTTCCATAGAGGCCTTACTTGTAAAATACAACTTTTTCTTTTGCTAAAAATGACTCATTTTCAAAAAAATCTGAAAGTTGAAAAGAAAAAAATCAAAGTTGCAAATTTCATGCAAAACTCTGGGTCTTTTTAGCTTTTAAACTTGATGCACAGGGGAAYGTATGTGAAGGGATAGAAATCTGGGTCACAGCATGAAATTCCTGTTTTTGTATTCATAAAAAACAAACTCTATATATCAAAGGAAGGAGGTGTGAAGTAGTAAAAAAGAAAAAGAGAAAAGCAGTCTAAAATATTCTCGGCTCTTGATATTTCTCAAAAACATTCTGAGTTCTTTTAAGACATTATGTGATTTCCTCAGACCATTATTGAAACAAAAATGTTGCTTGCTCTGCTAATAACTGCTCTAAATTTCTCTTGTGAAGAATTAGTGAAACATTTTCAGTTTTCCAGTATTTTTTCTGTCAATATGGTCCTAGGTTCTGTGGTCTTGAGAAAAACTCAGGTGGGTACCAATTAATATAGAAAAACAGGACACAGATACTGAACACATCCTTCTCTATCCATATTTGATCAAGAGTTGCAGGGATGAGGGTGTGCAAACAAATCCTTTTTGATACCATAATATTATTCTGATAATAAACCCTTGAGGTGTAGAGTGTCTCATGTAAATATAAAGTCTCAGGAAAGATTCAAACAAGCTGGTAATCTGCATGTTTTCTGTGGAACAGCCCAAATTGGGGACCAATTACATTGCAATCTGAGTGTCCAGAATGGCCTGTTGGAGTGATTTTAGATTACATTACAAGTCAATGATGACTACCAGGTCCGAGATCACGCTATAGAGTCATAGAATTTGCTGAGTTGGAAGGGAGTCCCAGGGATTGAGTCCAGTTCCTGGCCCAGGACACCCCAAACTCACATCATGTGCCCAAAAATGCTGTCCAAATGCTTCTTGAATTTAGCAGATTATGGGATACACCCTTGCTTTCTAAATGAGCCTACATGTTATAGATGGAAAAAAMATGTCAGTTTGACACTTCAATCTGAGGAGGGCCAGCAAATGAGAAAYAGACCTTAAAGAAAACATACTTCTAGCATGGCAATTGTAGTGGTAAAAATGGGAGGTTTTTTTTTTTAGACAGCTGCTGGGAGATAATTTTTTCTAATGCAATTCTGTCACAGAAAGACAAGGAAATATAAGTACTGGTTGAAGAACATGCCAGTAATTACATGAAGTGCTGTTTTGCTGCTCTGGGATTTTTTTCTATTATAAAATTTATTGAGAATAACCTAAAAATAACCTAATAATGAGAGAGAAAGTATAGTTTTAAGTTGTTTATAAGAGAAAAAGAAAGAAAGAGAAGTAGTTGCTGCTAAATTTCATTTTTCCTTTTGAAAATCTTGTTCAGCTCACTAATGTTTTTTGGCGAGAAGTTCCACTGGCCATTATTGAATTTGCATCCAAGACGTGAGTAACTTAAGAGAGGGTACACGGCTGTATCAAACTCTGGGTGACTTYCCCTGTACTATTTGCTTGCTAGTAAATATATTTGTTGTGCACTCATTTGCTGTGGGAGAACACAAGTGATATTAGCCATTAACAACACAAATCAAATGGTATTCCATAGACCAAGAGAAGGGATGGATTCTTTCTGCTTGGTCCTGGTAAATATTCCCAGTCTTCAGCWCACTTAGGACTTTGAACCTCTACTTGTTCTTTTTCAGAACTTCCTTACACCCTTGAAAATTACAGGGTGTGTTTAATGACAGAAAGGGAGCACCATCCCTGTGTAGTGACCAGATGTATTTTATTTACAGAAGAGAGATGGATCAGATTCCTTCAAATTCTCCCAAAGATACACAACTCCTCAAAGGGCAATAATGCCATCCTTTATTAACATTAAATAGCAATAGTATTTCCAGGAATTCGTGAAGGAATTATATTTTCATAAACCTCTTGGCCATTTTTCTCCTTTTGGGTTGGGGCTGTGCCCTAGTGTCATAATTGCACCCTCATTGTTTTCATGTTATAAAAGTCTGTCAATAATGAAACATCAGAAGAATTCCAGCTGAATGTGGTAGTCCCTGAGAGACACAAGTCCTCTCTGCTATGAATCAGAGAGGAAAAAAAAATAATTGATAAAAGTCACATTTGCCCAGTGGAAGAATAGTTAGATGTTGATAACAGCTCACAAAAGTAGTGTATGATGATCTACAAATTAATTACACACTTGGATTGCAGGAGATAGAGTGTCAACATTTGCTAGGATTTACATGAATGCTGATTTAGGCTTCAAAACAGCACTTAAGTTMAGGCTAAACTTGAACCTCATCCTTTAGTCCCAAGAAAAAAARTCAGGACCTAAATGATATTGTGTACTTAATTTGGAACTAATAAAATGTAAGTAGAAAAARGGAACATTTGAGTCAGTTTATTATACAGTATTTGACCCTATCTACCCTACTAAAACTTCACGTTCTTTCTCCAGTGGTGCCGTATGGGAACACAAGATTGCAATTGTGCCCCAAGAGCATGACAGCAGTCCTCATAATAGTTTCTTCAGTCTTTTTTTACATTGCTTTCTAAAATGATGCTGCCATATGTGCTGTTATATTTAAGCAGCAGATGCTGTGAACTCACAAAGTTGAAGAATGCTGAAGTATGATGCCATTTGAAAACAGGTTTTCTAAGGAAAGCTGACTTCTTGCAAGGCTTTGGATTTATTTCAGGCATTTCATTACTAATTACAAAAGGCCATATAGAATGCATTTATACCACTTATTGGTTCTGTCTTGGGGCACCTAATATATGGGCTATCTAGCTTTTACACTATTGCTGTTTCCACAGCTACAAAGCAGCTATACACTCTGTTTGCAGCAGTGTTAATGCTTTAATTTTGAAAAGGAGATTGGAATGGGTCTTCATTTTCACTCCTTTACTTAACCAGAGCTTGAGCTAAGGATGATATTGCACTGTAAACCAGGCTCAGTGTTAGTCTGTGCATTAGCTAAATAGGGTATCAGGAGTATAATGTTAGGAAATTCAAATTGCTTCAATTCTCATTGGTAACTGACTTTCTAGCCATTTTCGTGTTTGATAATTAAGCAAGCAAATTCAGAGCCTACTCTGAAGTAGATTGAGATATGCAGATCTGCTGGATTCATAGGATGTCAAATCAGTTCCAATCATATACCTGGACTTGGAGTTGAAAAAGGATGCAGTAGAGATATGGAAGAAAAAGGTAAAAGAGGGAAACATTTCTAATACAGAGGTTGCTTCATGGAAGCTGATTTGGTAAAATAACAGGATCTGGCAGCTGAAGTAAATACAAATATTTTTCTGGCACTGATGACTTGAATCAATTTTATTTCATGTGTAACTTCACTGGATTTATGAGACTGAAACATCAGGCTCTGTAAGGCAAGCAGTTCTTTTTCACACATGGCCAGCTCTGTGAAACTGCTGGATGCTGCTCTCAGGATGGGAGAACCCTGAGTGTACAGACGGACTGGGGAGCAAAATGCTGGAGACAAATGCTTAGGAAAGGGACCTGGGGATCCTGGTCAACAGGAAGTTGAACAYGARCCAGCAGTGCCCTGGYAGCCAGGAGGGYCAACCCTGTCCTGGGGGCATCAGGCACAGCATCACCAGCCAGGGATTGTCCCTCTGTGCTCTGACCTGGGGCRGCCTCAGCTTGAKWGYTGGGGGCAGTTTTGGGTGCTACAAAATAAAAAAGACATTGAGCTGTTTGAGAGTGTCCTAAAGAGGGCAACAAACAAAAGTGAAGAGCCTTGAGGGGAAGCTGTGCGAGGCCTGTGAGCTGCCACTTGGCTGAGGTCACTTGTTCTGTTCAGCCTGGAGGAGAGGAGACAGAGGGGAGACCTCACAGTGGTCTACAGCTTCCTTACAAGGGGAAGAAAGGAGCAGACCTTGATCCCTTCTCTCTGGTGATCAGAGGACCCAAGGGAATGGCCTAAAACTGAGTCAGAGGAGGTTTAAGTTGAGTATTAGAAAAAGTTTCTTCACCCAGAAGGTGGTTGGGCACTGGAACAGGCTCCCCAGGGAAAGGTCACAGCACCAACCTGGCAGAGTTAAAGAAGCATTTGTACAATGCTCTCAGGCACATGGTGTGACTCTTGGCRCTGTCCTCTGCAGAGGCAGGCGTTGGACTTTGATGATCCTTGTGGGTGCTTTCCAGCTTAGCATATTCTATGAYTTTATGAACTGCAAATAGCACAAGTTGCCATCACGTCTACTATTATTCTATAGTAATTCTTGCACCTTAGGGGATAGAGACTGATTTGGAACAAAAGGAATTATCCATTGAGATTTCTGAAAGTTGGAAGGTCCTGCATCTTCTTTGCATCCTTCCACACATAAATAAAAACTGGCTTGCAATGTCTCTCACTTGTGACACTGATTAACACTCCCATCAAAACCATCAGTGAAATACTGATCTAACTTCCTTATGAATATATTTGGTATGAATGGCAAAATTTTGTCAGTGYAGGGGTGGTCTTTGGAGAAAGAAACACGAGACAGACTGACTTTTGTTGGACACAGCCAGTATCTCCAAAGCAGCCCGACTACAGGGTGCAGCTGATCCCATCAGCTGAATTGGTGGCATCTCTGGAACACGTATAAAAGGAAGAATAAAAAACACCMGAGGCAGAGGAAACAGGAGTGAAAAATGACAGAGAACAACAAAGTCAGAGGAGCAGGTACACAGCTGGGGGGACTGTGGCTGGAGGAAAACCTGCGGTGGAGCATGGGCAAAGGGTGATAAAGAGAGAGAGAAACTACTGTGTAAATACCCCTCACCTCTCGTGCTGTTTATTGTCTTGCCTCAGGGACTGAGTGTAACCATGAGGGCGGAGAGGAGTCTGAGTGAATGAGTAAAGTGGAAGTGAGGAAGGACTCCTCCTCCTTTCCTGGGAAAGTGGAAGAAAAGATAATTTTTCTCGAAGAACTTAATGCTTGTTCTGTTTTATTTGGCAATGCTCTAATCAGTAATTAAATAGTTATGCAATTTGGCAATAAATTAAATACCTCAAGTTGGGKTTTTTTTGCCCGTGGCAGTACTTAGCAAGTGATTTTTCTGCCTTCACCTTGACCCATGGAATCTCTCAATCTCATTCTTCCATCTTCTGCATTCAGCTGTGGGGGAGAAAAGGGGGAAGTGAGCAAGCACCTGTTTTTTTCTTAGGTGGTGAATTCACCATAGCAAGGGACTTTTTTTGTAATTTTTCTCTCTCCTTCCTTCCTTCCTTTCTTCACTCTTTTTTTTTTTNTTTTTTTTTTCAGCTTTCAGTCTTTGGTCTTATTTCTTTCTTTATAACAGTTTGAATGGGAGAAGTATATCAAATAAGCACTAAGGCAAGTTACTGTTCTTGCAATTAAATCTTGCTACTATAATTTCACAATAAAAGAAATAGTATGAAACTGCTCCTATTGTAGATGCTTCCAGCAGTATGATATTGGCATCCCAGATCACATTGTGCAAAGGGATATTCCAACTGTCCTGTCAGCAGTAGAATGAAAAATGTAATTGTTCCAAGGAGCTGTTACACCATACTTGGTATGGCTGCATGACCCAGAAGTCAKGTATATGGATTTGTATTTTATATTTTTTCCCACTTCTCTCATTGTGTTTTCCTCTTTCTCATTCATTTCATGTTTTTGGGGTAACATGATCATTTTTATTAAGTGTCCACTGTCTCATCCTTCTTTTCTTTCTGGTCTCTGCAGCTCTGCTAAAACATYGCCAATCCAACATCCCTGGAAGGCCAATTAATTCCAGTAACAGTAATGTTTAATGGGAGTTCTTGGCTAACATGACTACTAGCAAAATTTGGGTCTTTCCACCTCTAGATCCCCCTGAGGTGTGCTGACCCTCCTCACARGGGAGCTCTGTGTGATCACCCCACTTACGAAAAAGAATGAAATGCAAATGATAATGAGACCCTTTCTCCCCTTGGAAGGGATCCTCCTTCATGGCTGCAGTGCACTGGCAGGATATAATAAAGAGATAATTTCCAACTAATCTGCTTAAGGTTCACGATACCTTAAAGGAGAGGGATTGTTGCAATGGGGAGGAGATCCCAGACTGATCTCTGGAGCTCCAGGCTCCCTTATGCATTAGAACAATTTGTTAATTATTCAGGCCAGCAAGTTTTGCATCTCAGCTGCAGTCTTATGGTAARCTGACAGGCAAAGAGAGGAAATGGTCTGAGCGCACAAACTCTAAGGTGCCCTTGTACTGAGAATATCACAGGACAGCAGRGGAACTGAAAGAATGGTGCAGATGAAGGTGAGGGGGAGGAAGACAAAGAGTTAAATAGGTATAGGTGGTCTGCTAGATTGAGCTGTTTGGAGAGGAAGGATGAAGCTAAGAAATYGAGATTTAGACTTTTACAAGTTTGAGGGAGGATGGGTCCCATTTGCAGTTCAGCTTTGAGTCTCTTTAATAAAAAATAAAAAGGCTTAGATTGAAGTTAATAAAGTTTAGTTAATGCTGTGAGTAAATTTTTCAAAAAATCCCTCACTCGAAACCTGCTCACTTATCTAAATAATAGACTATATGAGTAAAGTTCTAAGCTTATTGGGTTTTTTGGTATTTCTGGTTTCTGAACAGAGTATCTGAAGCAGCTGAAACATTTGTACAGCTTTGCATTTCTTTCYAAATCTAACGAGGGTGCAGCTCTAGTAAATGACAAAATCCAGATAGAGTGTGGGAGCAGCAGGATCCCAAATTAAACAACTGGGAGGTTGATAAATGCTTCCAGTAGCAGATTTAAGTACAGATGGAATCGTTTGACCATTCGACACGCCACAGTCTGCTTGTTGGGGGCTTCCGACCATCTCTCTGCAACATTAACTTCATAAAAACTTCCATCAAAGAGCCCCCACCAGAGTCACAATGCCTTTTTCAGAGCGTTTTCAAACAGCAGAAATAAACATTAAAAGATTCTGCCCTTCCTTCCTTGATATTTTTCTGACAGTAAATTAGAATCAGATGGAAGGTATCATTATTTCCACAAAAATTATAATGTAAATGAATTTCTTTGCAATAAYTTTAAAAAAACACCCCAAACAACCTCAACCCAAATCTTTTAAAAAATATGTGTGTGTTTGGCCAATAAATTTGAAGACATAGAGAAATTTTATTCAAGGCTCATGTATCTCAATTTGTATTCCTGTCCCTGCAGGAATACAGGGACAGGAATATTCCATTGCATGGCCTTCACTAACCAGCACTTTTAACAAACAGTTTATTTATTATCCTGCACACCTAATTTTTTTCTTCAGGTGTTTTTCTTCCTTTCCAGGTTGGTTAAATGCTTTTTTTTTTTTTTTTTTTGTTTGTGTTTTATTTTTTTTTTTTTTTTTTTTTTTTTTTTTTTAGTTTTTTTGAAAGTATTGCATTGGTCTTCTGCACTTGGAAATTACAAAATAATTGCATATCTGGCATTAGGAAAATAAATCCATAGCAAATTAAAGTATTTTCATTCCAAGGATCTCTAAGAATTGAAGATGATATAACCTTAAAATGACAGTTTTTGAAAAGCAGAGTTTCAAACACAAGCAGGTGGCTCCCCTGCCTCCATGCTGGTGAACACTATGAAAAAGACTGTCAGTGCTCTTCAGAAAATCTGTTCACTGAGAAGGTGCTGAACCAGGATATTAATTTTGTGAACTGCAAATTTAAGAGAGATCTGAGATTAAATATATATTATTGAATGTAAATWGAGATACAAAAGAGGACTGAGTTGTGCACATTTTTGGAGGATGATATTAATTTATTAGTGTTGAATAACTGTTTCCCCAATATAATTTAGAAAGGTTTATGACACTTTTCTTGGCTACCTATGAGATAAAGATTTAATTGCTAAAGAAGATAGTATCATACCTTTATCCTTTCATATTTATGTTCTCCAACATATTGGAGTTCAGGACATCCACCACTTTTTGTGTTTTGTAGTTTTGTTTTTTGTCTAAATGCTCCTGGCAAAATGCAGGGTGATGACCCAGAGAYTGATTGTGTTTCCTTCTGATTTATTAGATCTTGCTTTACTGTTAGCAATAATTACTTTTTTTGAGTGATGAAAATGAGATCTATTTTGGCTCTTCACTGATGGTTCACTGGAAATATTCTCAGAATCTTGTAATATTGACATTGCATTAAAATTCTGGTTGGCAGATTACTTCATAATTGTAACGGTCTAGAGTTACAACTCAGTAACTGGGTGTAGAACTATTTATTATTACTTGTGTCTGTGTGCTGTAGTATTCACAACAAACTATCCAACATTCCCCCATGCCTTGCACCACAGAGAAAGTCTTGGTGGGTACAGACTCAGAAGTGTTCATGATCTAAATCCACAGCCAGGTACTCAGAGACTGTTCAAATGTTAATTTCTAAATACTTATATTCACATTTAATTTTATTTTTTACTGTAAATATCTTTCTGAATGTTCCATCTAGAGCATAMAATTAATTTATTTATCAGAATTACAAGGCTGGTTGCACCTATTCATATTAAACACATCATCCAGGGGTTTATTCTTGTTTTCTAAACTATATTGAAATGGAATATTGCTGCTTTCTTGTAGTGAAGACACCTCTTGGTACCTTGCCTGGTCACAGCTGGCCTTCTAAGGTGTACATTTCTGGCTTCTATCTCCTGTCAGGCTACAAGCCAGGTGTTTGTTGCTCTCAGTGGCTGTTGAGAAGGCTGTAGGTGCAAAGGTGTGGGTGTGGTGCCCCTGATGAAGAGCCAGGCCAGGCGTATGCTCTGCCATGCACAGCTCACATTGGTGGTAGGGAAATGCTCCCTATCGAGCACCGCCACATCCATATCAACTATTATACATGTTTCAGTGAGTTTTGGCACTGGCCAAATGAAAATGAATGGTGGYAAAAAATGTGATTGTACTGTTTTACCAGTGTCAGAAGAAGAACTTCATAAAGGTGATAATACCACACAGTTACTGCTCTCCTTTAGCAGAAGGCTCATTATGAAAATCTGTAAATCAGTTATTGCAGTTACAAGTTTGCTGGGATGCTGGTTTTACAAACACCAAACAAGAAATACTCAAAGGTAGTGGTTGATTCAGTCACAGGTAATTTAGGACCCAAATTCAATTTGAAATTGAATGATATTTCAACTCGTAAGCATCAGCTTATGTTCCTGTTTATTCTGAAAGGCTCAAGATCATAAGGGCCAGKTTGTCTGTGGCAGAAACAAGAAAGTATCCAGACTTTATGTTTCCAATCCATGGAACCATAGAATGGTTTGAGTTGGAAGGCACCTGAAAGATCATCTAGTTCCAGCCCGCTGCCATGGACAGGGAACATTCCACCAGACCARGTTACTCAGAGCTACATCCAGTTTGGTTTTAAACATCTCCATGGAGGAAGATTCCACAACTTCTCTGGCCAACCTGTTCCAGTGCCTCACCACCCTCACAGCAAAGAGTTTTCCCTAATATCTAAACTCTCCTTCAGCTTAAAGCCATTGCACCATGTCCCATCATTACATCCTTATCCTTTGGCCACAAGAAATAATCTTCTCACCTACATTTATCCAGCACTGAGGTGGAGCCTTGTTTCCTTCAYAAAGAAAAATAAACCAGGAATATCTATCCAAGACATGGAAATGTTCTGAACAACTTTCTGTTTATTATGTATTTGAATGTCCTTCTCATGGGTGACTATGCCTTTGCTAGTGGCACTCAAAGAGCCAAAAGAAACATATGTTGTTAAAAGTACCTTTAGGAAAACAGACAGATGGATAGGTAACACTTTAAAACAGGGTGGCCAATGATTAGCAATTCATTTGGTATTCATTGTGATAACATTAATTGTTATGAATAAATTACATTTAGCAACACTTGGAATTTTGTGGAAAGAACATTCGCCTTTTGGGGACTTTGTGAAAAGGAAAAAATAAACCACTTTTTTATTTTTTCCATTTTGTTTTATTTTTTCCCATCTCAGAAAATTGGTTTTTTTTTGCAAGATCTTCAAGAAAACCACAAGTTGTATACCAGCATTTTAGAATTTTAAATGCGTCTGATACTACTATAATCTCTAAGTAGATTTTCACTCAGATCATGCTTTTAAGCTTTCCMTTTTTTTACAGGAATTGAAAAAATTCTAAAGTGCTCAATCCTCTCTGCTGGTTAATCACTCTCCTACTCAGTTAAACACACCACAGAAGCAGAAAAATATACCTATTGCTTGTAAGCTGTAAACAGTCAGGAGATTGTGTTCTGCTGATTACAGACAGTTTACATTGGCTGGACCAGGCTTTAGCTGTCAGCACATAAAGAGAGAAATGGACAAAAGAGGCTCTGAGAGCAGATGTTGACACTGGAAGCTCAAATTCAGGGATCCTCAGCCTGTGGCTATGGAAGCCCAGCTGGGAGAAAGAGACAGGCTGCATTCATAGAGCCTCTCTGGGATCCCTGCCCCATGCAGGTACCCAGCCATTGAGAGGCAGGAAGATGAAAGGCTGCTTCACAGATGTCACCTGCTGAGGGTTCAGCAGCCTGTCCAGAAATGTCATGTTTGGCAGCTGGTGCAGGATCCCTCCCACCAGCTCTGGCGCGCAGATTCTCACAGTATTCCGGCAAAGATGCTTACACGGGGGCTTCCTAATGAGATGACATTAAAGAGGATTTTTGGCTTCTGCCTGTAACAGCACGTTGACATTAACCTAGCTGTCCMTTCATTACACAGTTCTGAAGATCAGTCATTCTAACAAAATGAATTTTAGGCATAAGCATSAAGCCAAATTACCCTGGAAAACTGTCAGAATGGCTATATCTCTTCACATTCTGTTTAACTGATTCTGCATTCCTTTGTTTCTGTGTAAGTTTTTGAAATCCTATTGATACAGGCTCAGTTGAGGCACTTGGCCCAAAAAGTAGCACAAACTGCAAAGTTCTGGAGGATATATGGMACTCAAACATGGCACACTGAAGCTCCTGTGTCCTATTATTTGCTTGGATAGTAATATATATTACTACCTCTTCTGAACATGTTTAGAGCATTGGCAGAAAAGATCAGAGAATGTTTCGAAGAAGGTAAAAAAGGGCACTAAGAATTAGGCAGAAGGAAGTTAAGGCCGAAGCAGAAAGGTGTTAAAGCAAAGCAGGGAAAAGTTACTGTTTAAATTGGTTGGGTGGGGTTAGTGCTTGCCCTTTGTCTCCCCTAGAGCCTTCTGATTAAGGCAAATGGCACGTGTTCTGTCTTTTGTCTTTTTGGCTACTTCTGATGCACYCAGAGAGAACGAAGGGTCTTTTCCATACTGCATATAGCCTCAGGAAGTGGCAGGACTTGGTTCTGGTAAATTAATTACATTCCCAGAAATAATACTTAAATTCAATTGTCATGGGATCTAAAATTGCCATGGGATCTAAAATAGTGTTTTAAATTACTCAGAATGGCAAAATTTGTCATTGAATTTTTTTACAACCTTCACCAATTTTTCCTCTCTTTTTTCTCTACCCAGCATGCTAATAAGAATAGCCATGCTTTTAATGAGATTTTTGCTATAAAATCCAATTGGTAGTGTAATGCCTCTTAATATAATTCCTAGGTATCAAAATTCAGTCCCAGGGAAGGACTATGATAATCTACATTTTTTTCAGAACTATAATTTGGGGTTATTGTATTGGTCCTTCCCAAGGAGGTGGTTTGCATACCAGGCTAGAATAGGCAATGYTCCTCGGAACCTATGGCTGGAAAGGTTTGCCTACACCCAGCAAGCAGAAGGACTAAAAAGAAATTTGTTCATTAGTCACATAAAATGGTTCAAACTGAAATCACTTTTAGTGTTACTACTCTTTTTTGACTGTGGGGACTGAAACTTTAGAGTGTTAGGGTCATCTTGACTTTAATAATTGCTTTGCGGAAGGGGAGGAGAAAAATAATGAGGGAAAAACTAGAGGAGGGATTAACAGAAGAAAGTAAAAACACACTGAAAGATATGATTTTAAATAAATTAACAACATTGACCAATTGGAGAAGCATATGGTGTCAACATGTGAGCTTGGATTGGAGCACTARCACTAGTGGTGATTAAAGTTACTGACAGCTCTCAGTTATTTCCATCTTTTAAGAGGGATGGGGAGGATATTTCAATCTGTGGCAGTTCAAATTGAGATATCCTTGAAAAACAAATCCAATTTTGAAAATGTTTAGCATTATTGAAAATTGGTTATTTAATGTGAAAATCTGACTAAGAGAAAACTTTATGTTCCAATGATGTGCATGTAATTAGGACATCTAAAGAAGAATAAAATCATAAAGTAAAGGATATCTTAGGCAAAACCAGAAAAAAAATCCCCTTACATCCTGGCCCCTCTTAGTGTTTTTATTGCATTCCCTGTCCTCTTTATATTTGTGAGAYAACCACAGCAAATGTTGGAATTTTCTCTTTAGGAGACAATGATGAGTTGAACTATGGAATACTAAATATACATATCAATGAATTTTTATATTTATAAAAGTAATATTTTATTTTAAATACAGTGCTGTGTTCTCCACCAGCAGGTTAGACTTCTGTCTAGTTGAGAAGGAGTTTTTTAATTAAAGAACATAAAATTTAAATGGTTCAGAAAATGTCAACATGGGTTCCTATTTTCAGCCCAACACAGATGATAGAACGAGAGGGCATAAATGAAAATTAAAGAAAAACAAATTCAGAACAGATGTCAGGAAGCATTTTTTTTCAAGCAGCGAATCATAAATGTGTGGAATGGCTTACTAGGCAAGATAGTTAAGGCAAAAACACGGAGGTCATTAAAGAATCAATTAGAAGACATCTTTGTGTAGATGGAAAAGGGAATGAGGCATGATGAGCCAAACCGCCTCTGCTCACTACATGARTGTCTCATGTTCTCAAGAAATCTGGACACTAGTAGATGTTTTTAGGACTCTAGGGTAGGTGCTAGCTAGAAATCCATACAATTCTCTGCTTCTCTTCTACTCTCACCCTCTCTTTCTGCAGGTACCCAACACAGCTTTCAGGAATACYATCAAAGCAACTTTTAATGATGGGAGAATTTGCATTTAGTATGGGTTACAGGTTCCAGTGAAATCTTTGAAACATGTCCTGTTAGAAAGTGATTTTATTAYCATAAAACAAGTCTGGCAGTGTAGAACAACAGGTAGCTTCTATTAGTAAAGGTATCTTCTGCTAGGAAGATTTTAATATCCTGCTTTTTTTTTTTGTGATTATTACCATTATAAAGCAACACTCAATACCATATGTAAATGCTGTCAAAGACAGTGTGGTAGAAATACTTAAAAGAGAAAGCCAAGTCTTATGAATAAGTCAGGACAGTGCACCTGGCAAGTTGCACAGCAGAAACAAGGACTCAGATCTTGCTGTTCTGTCAGAATGGGGCAAGCAGAAGATCTGGCTTAGGTGAGGATGAATAATGAAGAAAAATTTGGTTTACTATAAATCACCTACATCTATGAATGGAAAAGGAGAACAAACAAATAACCTCTGCTGCTCAAGATTATTTTTAAACAAAAAAGAAATCTGAAGTGATAATTATATCTCGAAAGCGACAGATGTTACAACAACAAGATGCTTTATAAACAAGTACAGGCTAGAAATGAACTAAAATGAAATTATTGCACTATGCCAGCTGACCGCAATTATTTCCAGCTTATGCTATTTCAATAACCTGTGAAATTCTAAATATATGGGGACTAAGAGCCATATTTTTACTCTGCAAGTCTGGAAAGAGTTCTTTAAAGGGCTAGTGCATAAGGAGGATAAGATGATTTTTAAATAATTTAAAGTATTCAGAGAAACAGCTCATTCTTGGTGAAAAAAATTGCTCTTGTGTTAATCTGATATAAACTTGATAAAAATTTTTCTTAGCTGATCCCAGATAACAGGTTGGATTTGGTCAATGGGCAATGCAGCCTAAAGAGCAATTTAGTCAATGAAGTGTAAAACACCATTCAGCTTACCCCAAAGTAGATAGTCAGGTCTGGTGAGATGAAGATTTTGTTAGGAATAGTAGTTACTTAAATTACAATATTTGACAAAATCCTTTGTTTGGCTACTATGATTTTCATTTGCCTTAATTCATTTAGGAAGTGAATAAATATGAAATACATTGACCTTTCCCCATGACCAGCAGCTCATTGGATGAAATGTTGCTATCTGTGTTTAAGATCTCTACAGCTGATTTAGCTGCTATAAGCTTATTTTTCATTAAAAGAAAGAAACTGGCCWCTACGAAGGCCAAGGTTTCATCTCAATCTAAATGACCTCAGGTCAATCACATTATGAAAGAGACCATTTTTGTCTGCTAAAGGCATACAAAAAGGAGCTTGGGGTGACCAGGCTGGTATTGAAATCTAATTCCAGTCATAATGTTGAGTTCTTACCTTGCTGCAAACATTCTTCTCATAGAATCATGGAATCATTAAGGTTGGAAAAGGCCTCCAAGATCATCAGTTCCAACCTTTGACCATCATGATTACTAAACCATACAATGAAGTGMCACGTCTACTCATTTTTTCAACATTTCCAAGGATAGTGACTCCACCACATCCCTGGGGAGCCTGATCAATTTACATGTGTAAGATCCTTAAAGGTACATGAGTACTGTGAGTTCCTAAAAAAATACTCTTCATTTTTGCTAGAATGTAGAAGAATAGAGAAMAAATGTCTAACAGGAGACAATGGAACAGTTACTTTTTCCTCCGAGGGAATTAGTAGAGCTAAGAGAGGCCAACAAGCAGGTCTTACCCCTGATTGCATGGAGTCCAAMAAATATTTCAATAAAACTTATTTCTGTAAAGAATATCCAGAGAAAAGTAAAAAAAGGTAAATTCTTGTGGATCTCCAGAATTTATGTGCRGCTGTTCTCCTTAAATCATAGACAGTGTTTGAACATAATTGAAAGTRCATCACTATATATACTTTTCATTGTTTCTTCAATCTTTCCTTATTTATAGAAGGAAAATTAATCTGAAATTGCAGAATTGAGTTATTTGTTGTAAGCCATTAGTATGCAAGGATGGAATGTCTTCCAGGTGATTCATGCCATCAGAAAAGTCTGTTTATTTGTAAGGTAGTGCTCAGACTGCATCAATGTTCAGCAGAGGAGGATGAGCCACCTCAGGACATATGACCCTCCTTGACAGTTAAGTTTGGGCAGCACAAATTGCCTTCTAGAGGTATCTGCATCTGTTCTTTGAATATCCAGGAAATCCAGAAAATCCAGAAAATCCACTCATGTTTGAAACTTAGCTGTCACATGACTGCAAGTAAATGAGGATGAATCATGGCTACAGAGGAAAGTTTTCTATAGCCACCTGTGATTTTTGAGTGATCACAATCAGTGACATGACAAACACACAGACTACAAAATAATGCTCAAATTTTTAGAAGGGAAGCAGACGCATCCACATATGCAGGCAGACTCGTGTCTTAATTGGGCTCAGGCATGTATGTTACGTATGTTGCCAAATTTCACATCATTACATATGATTTACAGTAAGASAGAAATGCCTCAGACAGCAGAATCAGCGATAGAGGATTACATTTCTGTTTGCGTGGGTAAGGAAATGCTCACCAAGGTTCATAACATGAAGTGCCAGACCTACTGTGACTTAGTGATTCTAAACACTGTGGAAGTTTAATAAAACAGGGAGTAAATTGGCTTATGCCATTGGAGCTGTGCTTTTGGCTACATGACTGAGCATTTGTTTTGGAAGCTGGAGACTCTGGTTTTGGTCCCAATGTTAATTAATTGTACCAGGCATTTGCAGTGCAGTCCATCAAGGAAGGTGTAAGACAATGTCTGGATATGGATTATTTAAACATTACTGGCTCATCCAAAGGGCTTTAGTGGTCAGATAATGATCAGCTGGAGCAGTTAAGGCCCGTGGGTGAAGCCAATTGTTCTGATTTGTGAAGGACCTCCAAGTGACTCTGTATTGCTCGGACAATTTTGGATTTTTTTTGTTTTAATTTCATTTTGTAATTTAATTTATTTTTTGAATGTTTAAAAAAACCTAACTCTTAATGACATTATACTGCTGCTCTGTTCTGCCAGAACACTGTTCAGTGGCCACAGTCTGCTCACCCTTGCTTTATCTTAATGGGAAATCATTCTGTTTGAAGCAATGCAAACACAAATTATTATTTGCAAATTATCTTAAAATTAAATGTTTCTCWGTGGAAGGAGGATGTCAGCTCTCCCTCCAAATGATAAATTGAGGAAAATAGTTTCTGAATGGAAAAGCAGAAAAAGACCATCTCTTGAAACAATTACTGAGAAGCTATTTTGATTTGTGGAGCTATCAATGCCTCTTCACCTCCTGCTTTGGGATTTCATTGATTTTCTGGAGCAGGCAACTCACTCCACTCCTCACACTGCACTCAGGAGCACTGATGCCTCACAGCCTGTACAGACTGGAGGGTGGCTCATAGGAGGCACAGAGATTCTCTCTGAGCACGAGGAGCAGGGCCAGGGCTGTGCTGAAGAAAAATCATGGACTGCATCCAGCTGTACTTGTAAGCCCCTGATAATGGTGGAGTCAAGGTCACTGCATTTCCAACTTTGAAAGGGCATTTAGCAGTCCTGTAGCTGGATCTATTCCAGYATGACTGGAGCCATGGAAAAGGGTTGCTGGTAGAGTTGTATATGTTCATTTTAGTACTTAGCCTATCCTAACATCTTTTGCTGAGTATATGCTGCCTATCACATTAGGTTTTAAAGCTATTCCTCATCTGTTCTTATGGCTGTTGATAGAAGATTGTTGTTGATTGTTGTTGATAGAAGGTTGTTGGGATGCTGTTGAATAGAAGAGCCCTGGAGAGCAAACTGTTGGTGACAACTATTAAAAAAAAACCAAACAAACAAAAAAAAAAAACCAACAACAAAAAAAGCATGAACCTAAGAAAGACAAAGCAGTGGAATGTTCTTCTGTGGGCCTCAGCTGTTTTCCATGGAATGACAAATAGCTGRTAGAGACCTCCTTCAGGTGCCTTCAGGCTGTGTCAGGCTGCCTGCACAGTCGTGGCACCTTTTGGAACACCAAACTGTGTGGTTTGGGTTCTACTTGGAATGTGACTCCATCTGGTGAGAGTTTGCCCGTCCACAGATTGCACAGGGAGCTGAACACYCTTCCACAGATCAACTTCATTTTACACTTGAGCTTAAACCCAGTTTATGCTGAAAGCTGAGCATAAACTCACTTACTGTGGCATTCACTGATAGATGAAGGGAAAATATCTACAGGGAATAAGGAAATATCAGAATCAAAAGACTTAAAAACAAGGAAGGAAAGAAAATGATACAGAAACACAATATATGAAGGGAATGACATTGGAGCTGCAGATTGAGAGACAAGTGTCTTAACATAGAACATTTAAAAAACCCCTTCTGTTACTGTTTTGATGCTAGTTTTCCATTTCTTCATAAAGTAGAGGATTCAGTGAACCAGAACTGAGGAATATTTCTTCTGTTTCTTGCTTCTCTCTTAGTTTCAACTTCTATTAGCAGTAAGAAGCAAGTAGGTAACTGGTACTTTTGTTCTGGCATATCTCTCCTCTAGAATAAATTCCCATATGTTAAAAGATTTGTTTTGATTTTATATGCTTTAAAGATATTTTCCATCAATACTGTTCACATTTTAATTACAATAATTAACATAGTTTTCCAATATTTTTTTGTGCCTTTGATTATATGCCTAAAAATGTTGCAGCTGTGTTTACCTATATCCTTTTTGTCTAAGGCTTCATCTGAAATGAGAATATCATTTTATATATAGCTTTCTACTGGCTTTGTGAACTGTTTTTCACAATACCCCAGTTTAGCTTCATGTACATTCATACAAAAGGAAAGTATTCAGCTCTCTCAATTTGAGTGGTTCTGGAACAGAAATCAGGATAGGCAAATATTCCCAGTGTAAATTGTGTGACTTTTCAAGAAACAGCAAAATATATTTTCTGTTTGAACAACATAAAAATATGTATTAACAAAGAATGCTGCACAAAAAAAAAAGCCAACCAAAAAACAACCAGTGCTTGAAAGATACACCTTTGCCTATTATTATTCAACAGAGGAGGAGGTATTAGAAAAAGCTGTTGATTAGAAACTAAATTTTTATCCTTGTTTCTAGTAGTATATGCAATGACTAAATACTCTTCCATCATCTTTTTCCCAGGGACATTATTTTATCTTGCATGTAGCTGACCTATTTCTGGGAAAGAGGCAAGGTGAAATATAATCAAGTTTAGCACAGTTGATGTGGACAAGAGATCTCTCACTCATTATCAAAGCATCCACTACCATATGCAGTCTGTAGAGCAGCCAGACATTYGTGGTCCAGCAGCTGCTAAGGATTTCTGATGGATTAGGCTTAGAAGACTCTTCATTGGGAGTTGGAAAGGTCCATGGAGTTTCCACAGTGGCTTTTGGAATTCCCTTCCTGCATGAAATAATCCAAAAGTGCACATTTGAAAGCAATTGTTTCATCTAGATTGCTCTGCTGCCAGGTCCTGGAGGCAGCCAGCAGGAAGAGAAGAGCTGCTGTTGGGGTGGGGGATTTTAAAACAATTCACTGAAGGACTTGAGAATTGCTCTCTATGAAAAGATAAGAATGGAAAGCAAAGAAAAATGTGGAAAAAGAGGGCAAAACCAGGACAAGGAAGGAAGAATGAACAAAAAGATAAAGGGATAATAAAAGGTGGGTTATCGAGACCTCTAGGCCCTAAGCAGATATAAAGGAAGCTTCCACATTTCCTGCTCCTATTTTTATTGAAAACAGTTTGCCAGAACTGGATGTTTTAAGCATGCATTACCTCCTTGAGTCAGTTTCCCTTAGCTCAGTTTTTGGTAGCAGTGGGGCTACAAAAATAGTTTTTGTGAGAAGCTTCTGGAAGCTTTCACCATGTCCAGCAGAGCCAATCCCTGATGGCTCTGAAGATGGACACACTGCTGGCCAGGGCTGGGCCAATTAGGGAGGTGTTTACTCCTCTGTGATGGCATATTTAGGAAGAAGTCAAAACAAAATGATTTTCTGATTTGTATTTCTGTGGTGTGAGTCAACTTTTGACACAAATGCGAGGACTAGAAAGCCGCTGTTTTTTTATGAGACATTGAGATTTCCACTTAAGCAGTGTCATTTCAGGAGTTATTTTTGCAAGAGAAATGACAAATATTTCAGGATTCATACCAAATTAATGAATTGAGCAGTGTTCTCTTGCCTTTTGAAGACAACTCAAATTGCTGCACACGCTTTGTGGACAGCCCCTTATTAACTGATCATTCGCTGTGACAACTGCAGTTTTTATTTYTTGGACAGATTTCCCTCTAGACTTTGTAACCTAAATACTGATTTGGCAGTTTACTTTCTTAAAGCAAAAGGAATTAAATGCTTCCTTCAGGCAACTTAAGTGAAGCTGATTTTAGTATCAAAACCAATGWAGTTACTTTCAGAGTAAAATGCAATCAAAGCAAACAGAATGTCATAAGGTACCTCATACTCCATATAAAGGCACATTCCAACATTAGATATGGCCTAAGATAATTGCTATTTTGCTCTAATTCTGAAAGACTGTTTAATTTGCAGAATTTTTTTGAAATTGGGCTTTGATTCTGGAACATATATATTTGGTTTATTTCACAGAACACTAGAAAGTAGTCAAATGGGGAGAAATCATTCCTACATTTGATGACTGTGTTCACTGAATGTCAGTTTGCAGCAATGGAGAATTCTGATATATTGTGTATTGGGTCAGAAGCATTGTCTGCTCAAGGAACAAGCCAAACCCTATTGTTTAAGGTATGAATTTTCTTCTTTCAGGAGATCCTTACACAATCATAGAATCATTTAGGTTGGAAAAGACCTCTAAWATTGTTGTGTCTGGCCATTAACTTAACACTTCCACATCCTTATATGGTCTTTGATTTTTCTGAAATAATATGAACTTTTGCCTCTTACAGCAAAAGACACAACAAGATGTCTAAGCTCAGAGAACAATTGAAAGGCTGTAATTGATAAAGGATGTAATTTATTGTAAGGATATAAATGTCTAACAGCTTGGGGGTCCTCCATTTCGGGGCTCCAAAGGTTTAAAGTGTTAGTTTTGTGTTATTTTGGGTTTTTAAAGAGATGTGTATGAGGAAGGACGGTCACTGACTATGGGTATCAAGGGGTATTTGGATATCTGAGGGAGAATTTGGACTGCCGACAGTAAAGTGGGGATCCCACACATCACATCTCTGTTTTCATCTAGGCTTGGTGCTCACTGCAGGACAGAGAACTGAGTCAGCATTGAGACCTGATGGCTCTKAACACTAAACATCCCACGTAAACTTGCTCGAGGCATTTTCACTCTTCAGTCCCTGAGCCAGGATTATTTTTGGTTTCAATCTTGGCTGCTTTATAGGATGATCCTCAGTAAAAATTAAGTCACCTAAATGCCTCACTATAGAGCAAAGATGCTYAATTTTCAGCAGCCGAAATTGGGAACGTTAACCAAGTGCCTTCCTCTACAAAGCCAACCCTGTCCTGGGGGCATCAGGCCCAGCATTGCCATTTGGGCAAGGGAGGGATTGTCCCACTCTGCTCTGGGCTGGGGTGGCCTCGTCTCCAGTGCTGGGGGCAGTTTTGGATGTCACAATATAAGAAAGATGTTAAGCTGTTAAAGAGAATCCTAAGGAGGGCAATGAGGATGGTGCAGGGCCTTGAGGAGAAGGCCTGTGAGGAGCGGCTGAGGGCTCCCCCACTGCAGGTATAGCTTCCTTGTGAGGGGAAGAGGAGGGACAGGCATTGATCTCTTCTCTGTAATGATTGGTGAGAGGATCTGAGGGAATGGCCTGAAGTTGCRTCAGGGGAGGTTTAGGCTGAAAATTAGGAAAAAGTTCTTCACCCAGAGGGTGGTTGGGCACCGGAACAGGCTCCCCAGGGAAGGAGTGTAAGCACCAAGCCTAGCATTGGACAATAGTCTCAGGCACATGGTATGACTCTTGGGGCTATCCTGTGCTATGCAGGGCCAGGACTCAGACTCAATGATCCTTGTAGGTCACTTCTACCTAATTTTATTCTGTGATTCTGTGAAAGGGGATTGTTGTTCACASGTTTCTGTATTTCACCACTCTTTGCATTAACTATTCCTGAGAGGCAATTGGGCCAGACTTGTAAGGGTGTAATTCAAAATCTTTCTTTAGAGTGACTGCATAGCTGTAACAATCTAGGCATAAATTGCCAATATGTAATATTGGCAAGACCATATTGATGGTCTTGAAATATTTGTATTCATTAAACATACAAGGTTCACAGGTAGAATTTTTTGTGTAACTATACTACTGTGAAATCTCTTTGGATTCAAGGACACTGCTGTCTTCTTCAGCTGGATCAAAGGTATTCAGAAGAAAGTGTAGTCAGTGGCAATGCTTCAGCCTCGGTGTTTTCTGTAGGCTTTCTGGGGCAGGGCCAAGATATTGTTGCTACAGCAGGAGAAATAAAACTTCAGCTGGATCAGAAAGGCAAAGAGGAGTGAAAAGCTCTGGAAACCTTAATTTCACAAAAAAATTAAGCAGAGAGCGTTCTAAAAATATGCAGGCAGAAAATTTATTAAGTTGTAATTTGGGATTTGAACAATTTAAAACAGCTTGAAACAGAGTTTTTCACTTTTTGCACCACAAAGCTACTGTTCGACCTCCAACATTTCTGGTGAACCAGGAAGTATTTTGGCCAAAGTTTGGGCATTCCTGTGAGCCACCAGGTATTCTCTTGGTCTACACTTTTACTGCGTACAAAGACAACATAATGACTGATTATTATACTTCACCAGACTTCTACTGATCATCAGCACAACCTCATGGCCTTCTGATGGCTCACAGAGTGCGTGTGGCAGCCACAGGAACATAAATGAACCTTTTGGGTGACAGAGGAAGAGCGGTAGGAGTTTGTGGAGCAGACATCTGTATCCAGGTTGTTGTTCAAACAGGCTGTAGGAAGTGAGAGATGTTCTGCTCATCTTCTGGTGGCCTCAGTAGTCTGTTTCAGCAGCACACAGCAAGTCTCAAAGCAGGTAATTACTACACTCATTGCATCCCTTTGTTAATCACATTTCCCCCTCCTTCTCTCATCTCATTCACAAATCATCTTGATGCCTTGGTGCTGAATATGGGAGAGTTTGATTCAGACAAACATTTGAACCTCTGTAGAATGTAAGGCTCCTTTTCGAGGGTCAAAAAAAAAAAGAGGAAAAACATCAGAGGAAACACGAAGACCATCCCAAAGGAGGTATCATGGGCAGCATCTATTCATCAATGATGAATAGATTACCCAAAGTAATTACTTTCTATTCTACAAGTGTGGGTTACTGAGATWTTTTTTTCAGTGCCACTGAATAAAGTGCTGCAAAAAGCCAAACACCTTCCAAAAAGAGCACTTCAGTCAGTTCTGTCTGTTCATTCAGTCTGTCTGAATGACAGACATTCAGAGATGTCTGTCACTGTTGACTTCAGCCAATCTGTGTAAGCAAAGAAACTCTCTTCAAAAATTGAAGTCAGTAGTGGCCAGGAGCAGCCTATCGGCTTGATTTTAAGTTTAGAAAACTGGTAGAGGATCCAAACTGGTGTTAAGAAGCGAAAAGTGTATTAGAAGTGGTCAGGAGAAGGCCATTCCAAGGTCTTCACCTACTCCTAACAGCTATGGGAATCACACAGAAGGATTATATACTAATAGTGTTAACAAAAACCAGACAGTGTCTTGTAGTGTCCAGATAGCTCTGCTCCTTGAATCCTAGAGGTTTACGGAGGTTATGTTTGGAGGACTGTGTGTAATCTCAATCAAATTAAAAATAGTATTCCCAATCAAGAGTCTAGATACAGCAGGGCAGAGAACCCCAAATTAGCAAATCAATGCTGTTAAAGGAAGCAATGAAGGTAAAGAAGATAAATGCGCTTGACCTGTCCTGGCTTCTGAGACCACAATGTCACTATCCTTCCTGATGAGCAGGAGGACCATGGCAGAGCCCTGAGCTGCTCTTACACCAGAGTGTGTGCATGGTCAGAGGGCTCCCACAGGCCTCCAGCACCTGGGTAGTGCTTGGCTTTCAGCTGCTGGGCTCACAGAAGCAGAAAGGACAAAGTTAGGGCTCAAGCCAATTTATTGTCAAGGATGGACATGCCTACAGAGTCCCTTTTGCTTAGCTTTAAGCTTTCCATATTTGAGAGTCCAYATTTGAAGTGGTCGGGTTAATTTTCAGTCAAAAAGGAAAGGTGGACACATTTTTAGGATGCAGTCAACCTTAGCTATTTTAGACACTTACTTCAATGATGAATAGATAACCCAGAAACTCCCTTTGCTGACTGACAAGAAGCTWACCCAGATTTTAGATGTTTAAGTTGGTCAGATGAATCCTGACCCCAGTCCACATCTGGCCATTATGAGTGGCCAGTATTTGCCATTTGAAACGTGCATCATGCAYGTTATATGGTCTTTTCAATGTCCTTCATATGTTCTTCTTGTCCTTGAAGATCACCCACAATGAAAATTTCTGGCCCACATTTTTCAGCTTTTCTTCTGTGCTGTTCTCTTCCTTTTTTCCCCCGCAAAATACTCATGTGCTTCCACCCTTGACCACTTTTGTTTAACAGCACTGTCCTTATTCTTTCCCTTCTAAAGTAAATGGAATGATCTATATGCAGGGGTGAAAGGAGAAGGTTTTCTTTTGATCCAGCAATCGTCTCCTCTAGTTTCTTCTCTTGTATCTGGCTGCATGGGTCAGAGGCACGTGATTGGCTTTGTGTTTCTATAGTGCCTGGCACAATGGAGCCTGCTCCATGGCCAGAGCTCTAAGGCACAATGGTTGTACAAAGAACAGGGGAATTATGAATAGTAAATGAAGTAAGAGCTAAGTAAATAGAGAACTATGCTGAGGGAGAGAGGGGTGCAGGGGCAGTGACTTCAGAGAAGGCCAGAAACAAAGAGAAGGGGAGAAAGAAGCAGAAGATAWAGTGAGAAGCATTGGAGACTGAGGGTTGAAAGTGTCACAGGAGTGGAAGAAAAATGGAAAATAAAAATCAAATGTAAAAGAGGATACCATGTGAAAATAATAATGAAAGGTGAATAACATGAGACTAATACAGAAATCACCAGAAGGATTAAAAAAACTCTTAAATACTCAGGAAAAAATGGAAGCAAGAGGCATAGTAGTCAAAAAACCAGAGGCAAACAGGACAAAAAAAGGYATGGTATGCCTTGGGATAAACTAATTGAATCCAGTCTCCTAAGAACACAATGTTCTATGCTTCTTTTTTTTTTTAATTTTTTTTTTATCTTTAACATTTATTCAAAGCTTCTTGCAATAGTATCTTTATCAGCTTATTTTCTTGAGGTGATAGAATAGCCCCTTTTTCCACCTGGTTGCTCTGTAGTTTATATTCAGAAATGCCTGAGTGTTAGTGGGCAAACATAATATGCACACGATGAATTTTGCAGCTCGAGAATGACAAAGTTGAGTCCTGCCATGTCAGCCAGAGCCTGCCCTTGGACGCAGAGCTCTCACTGAGCTACACGTGTACAGTTGAGGGCAGGGTTTAGCACTGCTCTCCAGCATGCAATTAACACAGAAGGTCTATACATTATCTCATCTTGCATTTTTATTATTTGCAGCTTATTGTTCAACTGAGCATGTATCATTGGTTAATTAATGCTGCCAACACTCTGCTCCACTAAATGATTGTTTAGCCTAGAGTGGGATAAAATACTACAATGACTAATACAGTATCATTATGTAACAGAAAATTAAAAATCTGATAATTTGATTGGAAGTCTCAGGTGAGTTTTTTGTATAAAAGTGTTAACCTCAAGTAGCTATAAACAGGTAAATGTTTTATTCAGCTGACTGATAAAGAATAAATGCTTATGATATAAATTATGTATAATTAATACTCCTGGGATAAAAAAATGTATGCTAATAGGTTGTCAGTTAATTAGGAAAGGAATATGAGGTAAACAAAGGTGATTAGAATATACCCTGGGACTATAAACAGAAATTGTGCCTTAAATAATCTGTAAAAAAAAACCCTCTCACATTAAACAGCAAATACTTCAGTTTGAATTCAGAGCAAAAGCATAATGCTTTATTGAGAAAGGCACAGAGGAGATGTTAAATGAGGAAGCAGCTTGTGATAAAAGATCTAGGGGCTGCAGAATAACTCACCTTCCCTGTTCTGCTTTTCCTTGGTTTGTGTATTGTCTTGGACTATCCTCAGGTAATAGAAGGCTAAAATGAGCTTTGTAAAAAATATGGCAAATAATGTGCTGGAGGACCAATTTTAGCTCATAAAAATGACAGGTCTTAATGGTTGGTCTTAAATCTGCAACATAGGAAATGTTCCCCAAATCAGTTTATGCTTCTTACCTGCCCTTTGACTCACTGACCCTCCTTGCTTCTGCCAGTATCTTTATGTGATAAATGACAACATCCTCTTTCCTGCCATTCTGTAATTTCATTTGCAGTAGACATTTGAAATATTTTTTCATGAAAGAGGACCGAAGTAGAAAAAGACATGACAGAGATGAATGCTCATCACAATCTCAGCCAAGTGTTTCCTTTGTGTTAGAAGGGGACAGATCTGCATCGCCTTCCAAAAAGAGCCATCCTGGACAAAAATGGAGATTCATCTCCCCTGTGCCTTGTTTAGGACAGCAACAAAAAGCTGCTATCAAGGGAAGAGTTTAAGAATAGAACAAGTCTATATGACGATTTTAGTACTCTCTAGCTTTCAAACACTTAGAGCTCGTGGGCTCCCTGACCTGGATATATATGCTAATCKCCAATGAATTTATTCTTCATTAGTCCTTTGAATGTGTGTAAACATTGGCTACACYTGAGACCATCCAGGAGATGGTGAGATTGGTGAGACCACCAGCAAACCCAGCCCCAAACAGTCCCTGCACTGCCATGCAAATTAGAGTGCCACTGACTGAGGGAACATGGCCTTATTATGGGCTGCTTAAAACCTGAAGCTGGACTGGCTAGTGGKTCCGAGGGGTCTCGGTGCCAACCACTGGAACGAGGGGCTGTTGACCTGAGGGGCTCACTGCTCCCTGTGCCAGTGACTGTCTAAGAACATCTGCTGGGGAATCCCAGACTGGGGGTTCCATACTCCACCAGTGGATTTCAATCTGGGTAGCTGGAGAAGATGGACAGGACTGTGCCTCTCTGCTGTTCATGTACATTGAGTGGAGCGTTCTCTGGTGTGGGTGCTGTTAAAGCTCTGTGCTCTGTGCCAATCCGTGGGGCCAGCTGTAGGTCCGTGTGCTTGTGTGCCTGTAGGGAATATGCACCCAGCTGCCTTGCCACTGGCTGGACCTGGAACTTGCTCCTGGGGCAGCCTTGCATCCATGGGGACAGCAGTGACTCTGGGGCAAGAAGGATCCCCATGGAGTCCAAGCCACAATCCACAGCCTACAGCTCCCCAAGGAGCTGCACAGGTCAGGCACACACTGCTGGCTGCCTTTTCTCCTGAATTGCTCTCCTCCTACCTCATTTGGCAGCCTCAGGTTCATGTCTCAGAAGAGACAGTGAAAGTTGGCACCTACCTCCTCTCTATGTGCTTCTCATGAAAGTTCATGCAAGCAGTGCTCTGAGGAAGCTATCAAAGTGTGGAGAGATGACCACAAAACAGAGCCCTCTGGGAGTCACCACCTGCTTCCTGCAGCACACTGCAATTACAGTAGTGGCTGTGATACAGATGGACCCAGATTTCCTCCTGCAAAACACCATCCCTTTGGAAAACGAGTTCAGTTGCCCTAAGAACTGCTTTTTGGAGCTTTATTAAATGACTGTAGGGGAGTCTACTCCTGTCATGTTCCTAACTATATTCTTCAGGTCTCAGGAGATGGACTGAATCAGGTCAGAGTTGTTTTCCTAAGGTGCAAAAACAAACATTCTTCAGTAMCTTACACAATTTAGTCATAAAACTGACAAGAAACCTTTTGCAAACATGTTCATTCTGCAGGGTGTGTCATAACCAGTTTCTCAGTGAATTAAAAATACAACTTTGGGAAAAAAATCATTGTAGAAATCAGTGCCTAATTTCCCATAACATTCATCTCCATAGAGTGGTGTAATCCCTGGTGGAGTGGCTTGGTAAGTTTGGTATGTTTTCTTATGCTTCGGATGAGTTCAGGAAATTAAATAAATTGATTCTCCACTGTATGTTGCACAATTATGTGAGGGAGTAGCATGGGCTGGAGCTGTGGAGCCAGACCTGGGGATGGCCCAGCACTGGCCGTGCCCTCATCTACAGGGCACAGCCCCAAGGTGATGGCAGTGGGGTCCATTGACATAACCCAACACAGCAAGGGATGAAACAGACCAGAGCAAGGCAGGGACTACAACCAGGACCGAAATGAGATGGAGGCAGAGATGGGGCTGAAGATCAGCTCTGCTGCACCATCACTGGGACAGGGACGAAGGTCCTGGGGGGCTGCAGTGCAGTCCTGAGCAGGTTGGAGTGAGATCCCAGAGATCGGGCTGGGATAGGACACTGCTGTTTGTGCTCTCTGGGCACTGACAGATACATATTGGCTGATTGCTTAAATTATATGAGATTAAGATGTGACATAAATTTATTATTAGTAGTAATATTTATATCCCTGTACCACCTACACAGACTAACAGACAATGACCTTTCCCAAGAGTAGTAGGAGAAGTGATATCTGAATGACGAAGGGTAGAAGACAACCAAATATATGCATTTTCCCTGAGAATTTTTCCACACAAGAATAAAATCAACTTAATGTTGGCTTAAGCCAAAATATTTTTCCTTGCATATTAAGGTAAATTGATTGCTGTCTTTAGATATGGTAACTTTACAATTMTACAGAAATCTACAGAATATGATCTAGCAAAAGAGATCTAAACCAAAAGAGAATCTCATTAAGGCAGCTAGCTTTGCTGGGGAGTGCAGATGTGGCCACATACTTGCATRCATTTGGGCTATCTGAAAGTGGTATTTGATTTCACCCAGATATCAAGCTACCACATAAAGCACTTGAAATAAAAAGTCTTTCAAGTGCAGTATATGATCCCTKCAGCTCCCTTTAATGCATGGAAGATAGGAAAATATTTTCAGAAGGAAAATTTTTAAGTTATAAGACTTGTAAGCATAATTCAAAATATAAAAGAAGATATCTGACACCAAGTTCACATTTTGAATTATCTCAGCATCACAAATTAATTGTGCATTTCCAAGATTGCTTTTGCACAGTTTATGCGCCAGTGACTAAGGCCGTATCTATTTTCTTCCTCAGAAGGAGAGGCTGAAGATGGAAGTACATTTTGCCAACCTTAAATACAGAGGTTTAAAATTACCAAATATAAAGCTCTAGAAGTGGGCTTTTAATTTGGCTCAAGCTTTCAGAGTCTGGCAGGCTGATGAAGTGCAATTGCCATGGGTGAAAGCAGAGCATCAATTAACAGACACATGCAAGGTTGGCACCTACCAAAAATTCACCCTGAAAGATTTAAAGACAAATAACTCAGTGATCAGACACACCTGGAAATCTTGGAACCAACTTCATAGAGTTATGAAAATTAAACCCACTAAAAACTTCCAGTTGAGTATCTGGAACAATGCTATGTGGAGGCCAAGGAGGGAAATGATACTGTATATTACTTATTGTAAATAGCAGGTTATTTATGGAGCAGATTTTAAATAAACTTCTAGTGACACAAAAGACAGTCAGTATTACAGGTAAAGAGCACAATASCCAGTCTGTTCCAAAAAAGGTTCTCTGAAGACCCAAAGGATCTGAATCAAAGATATTCTTGTCTGTAAGTTTTTTCCATTTACTTCAAAGTACTTGGAATCAGGCTAACAACTTGAGAAGTCAGATTAAAGCCTTCGCAGATGTACAGGGGTCTCTGGCTTCCCAGATGAGTTCAGCCTACATTTCAAGGCATTTTATCACTGAGTAAAAGGTAAGAGAAAAAACAAATACTTGGTGTTTGCCTTAAGATGATTCAGGATGCAAATCTGTTTAAAACCTCTAAATCAACTGTGACTTTTTTACAATTTTTTGAAGTATCTTGTAAAGGCTTTGGGTCACAAATAAATATCCTAAAGTAGAAACAGATCAGCTCAGAGAAGTGAGGGAATACTGTCCTCAGKGAAGTGAAAAACTGCTCCCCAGAACTAGCTCTTGTGCATTTTAGTCATATCCTTTAGACAATATATTAAGAAAACTCATTCTAAGAAATGAAAATGTACTTTCAAAGAACATATTTATACGATCAACTTTTTTGTTATCAGAAGAAAATTTATGTGGATGAATTCTTGAAAGGCAAGACCAAACGTAGAAAATGTCTATTCATGATGAAAACGTTACCAGACTATTTATCGTTCCTTTGATGAAAATACAGAAACTTCTTCATTATGAAAGACAATAGAATCTGTTACAGACACTGATATATTTCAGAGTTTTTAAAATTGCTTTCTAATTGAGTCAGTATTGGTTGGGCCTCAGTTCAATAAAGCACTTGAGAGTGTGTCAACCTTTAAGTTTGGCAGGGTTTATGTGCCTTGATCTTAATCATTAGCCATTAAATAAATGCTTAAATGCTTTGCTGAATAGTGCTGTTTTTAAAGCAGCCCCAACAATGCATCCTTTTCATACTGCTCTACTCCCCTCTAGCTCTTGCTAAAGAACCCCTCTGGTTTTCTTTTCTCAGTCTCTCTCTCTTCTTTTTAGATTGGCTGCATTCACCAGTTCTCAGAGACCCCAAAAAGTTTTGAGGGACTCTGCATTAAAAAGTCAGGGCCTCCACTGTCTTCCTTGAGTTACAGTGCTGTGGCCTTTATTCCTTCCCAGAATTTTCACTGGCTCACAAACCAGATTACATAAGTAGTTAAATCACACATTGTTTTTGTGCTGTATCTAATGAAGTGTATGCAGGTGCTTTTGTCTATGCTACAGTTGTAAATGTGAGTTTAGAAAGGGCTACTCATAGCTGAACTCGACATGAGCATGTTAAGTAAAAAATAATTGTGATAGTTGTTTTAGTATTAATTTTAGTCTAGYAATGCTGTGTATATGATACTGAAGGAACGAATTCACTCTATTACATCTCTAGCAAATTCTGGATTGGCAGCATCATTTGAAGTTTCTTGAGAAACACATTATGGTTSAGATGGTTTGAATTACCTTTAAATTAATTGTTTTGAGCAGAGTCTCTTGGGGAGACTGAAGATGAAAATTTAAGAGACATTTCAGACACAGATAAATCTGTCAATTCTAAAGTAATTTGTGACAGGGCCAGAGACTTGTGGAAGGTTAGTATGTTATAGCTGAGAGCACAGAAGGGCAGAGCCCAGGTAGGCACAAACAGGTGCAGCCTTCTCCAAGTCAGGAAAAATGTTCTGATTTGAACCAGCTGAGATCTTGCTATCTGTAGTTTGGCTTAGGAGACACAGTTTGCTCTGGCCCAGAGATTCAATTCTGACTTGGAAATATTTTTTTTTTTTTTTTTTTTTTTGGTGGGGGGGTTGTAGAAACCAGGTGTTATTTCCAAAAGAGCTTTGGATTTCACATGTACTTAGTCATGCTGTAATGTAGAATATCTCTCTGGTCTTTTCTTGGATAGGTCTAATAATTCATACTCTGAAAGGAGTTTTAATTCTTCTGTTTCTTTAGATGCATAGGTAGGGTATGATATATGTCTGTCTTTTATTTGTAYGTTTGCTTCAAGAGAAGGGAGAAATGAAAGGAAGAATAAACATGGGGTAGGAGTAAYAAAATAAAAGAATATTTAAATTATTTCAAATGGATTGTAAAGCATTGAATCATAAAGGATTGGCAAAAAAGCCCTCTCCTCATGAGGTCTGGCTAATATTAGGAATTATTGCCTCAAACACTGCAGGTGTGGATCCATTTCTTTCATTGCTAGCAAATGGGRTTGCAACTGCCTTTGACAATGTAAAATCTGCACAATCCCTGTGCCCCAGGGCAGACAATGATGTTGGTGAGATGCTGATTTTAGGATAGAAAATTACAATGGTTATATAGTAAACAGCACCTGGAAGTTTACTAATGATTTTTTCAATTAACAGCAGCACTATGGTCTGATTATTCATGCATGCTTTCTATGAAAGGAAAGAAAAGAGGCAGATGTTGAAAAGAATCATCGGTTGAGGGATATTTAAAAYTTCTTTTTGTAACTGGAGGTAGAGCCTCCTTCCTGTTATCACTACTTCTGATAACGATGTGCCAAACTAGTGAATTAAAAGWTTTTTAAAAAAATTAAAAATATTTGGACTGTTCTATTCTCCCATTAACTCCAAATACTTGCATGAAATGTGCATGAAAATGGACAAGTATGTGTATATGTGTGTATGAATTCTTACACAGACTTTCTTCTCTGCCTGTGGTTTGATATGCAGTTTTGGCATCCAAGTAGAAAAAAATAAAAAAATCCCACCAAAACATGCATGGCCATGCAGTTCTTCATCTTTAATTACTGGATCATCTATGATAATAATGGCTGGATCTCTCCCCTTAGAAGTCCACCAGGTGTGCACCTGCCAGGTTAGTTATTTTAGAGTGCTGAGATTTGAAAACACYCCACCATCTGCAGCATAAATTTAAAAGTACAGTAAGGCATACTGGTACCTCATATATTTTCTCTCTCTCTCTCTCTCTAGTCATCRTTTATTTTCACAGCTGTTCTCGACCCACTGCCAAGCAAAGAACTCTTCAGTCTCTTTTCTATCAGATTGAGGCTTAGTCAGTATCTTAGAAAGAATGGGTGAGGCAATAGTMATGAAAATAAAAGCTTTCTTTTCCTTTAACCCTCTGTAAATAGCCACAACTAAATATTTTGGTAGTCCCTGAAATGTTCTCATTTTTTCTCAGCAAGAAGCTGTTGCACTTTATTTTCACAGGATTCATAGCCTGATATTGCAAATACAAGAAATTATAGCAAGAAATTATTAGGAAACTTTGGACATTCATGCTGATATGTCAGGACTCAGCTCTTCTGGGGTTTATTGGTCACTGACCTTATGAATATAAGGGTTGGTAAAACCATGCATATTTTGTTCTTATCTCTGGTCAGACAGCTTGTACAAAAGTTGTAAGAGTCCTTGCCGTGCGGTGAAGTTGTTAATATGGTGAATGTGAGCTTGGGTAAATCCATTATCTGAACCAAGGCCAGGAGTGGACACTGTGTGCTGCTGTTTGAACAGATTCCTGGTTTGCCACAGATTAAAATTTCCTTATTGCTTTTCTGGTTAGTGTCCAYGAGAGGCAAGTGAGACTGAAGGTAAACATTTTAATACTGGCTAAGTAATTGCAGGATATTTCAAACATCTTTGGCATTTTCTGAAGTATCTGTGACGCTGGGTTACTGCCTCTAGTCTTGGGAACTAGGTTKTCTYSRGCCTATCCAAAACATAGCTGAGACAGATATCAGACAGAAACCAAGGGATCACGGCAAAGACTGGACCAGAACAGGCTGATGAGCTGCAAGGGAAGATTCACCCCCATCACCCGGCTGAAAGAGCAGCTTGGGGAAAGGGCAGTGATGAAATGTCCCTCTGAGCAGAATGTGGGTCTGCCATGACACAGGACCTGCCTGTGCTCTCAGCGTCCTTGGCTGCGCAGTTATCAATAACTGCTGTCACTCTGCCCAGGGAAAGGACTGGTCTCAGGCAGGTAACAATATGCTTTATCTTCATGCTTTTGCATAAATATAAGAAAATCTTTTTTTAGATGATGCTTTATCAATCAGGCTCCCATGAAACAGAGGCCAGACAAATTTAAGAGAATGATAATAATACAGGCCTAACAGGCCTACTGATACRTTAGGGCAGACAAAAGCCTCCTCCTGAGGCTACGCCCAAAATGGACACYGAGTCATGAGATCTTCACCTTTTGTAAGTTCTGTCTTATTAACATATTGGGTCTTAATTCTCCAATGATCTTCAGGTCATTATATCAACCACCCCAAACTTGCTCCGCCCCCCAGCTCGCTGTTGTTTACATATTTCGGGGATCTGAGGCAGCGAGGTGTCCTTGGATTCAGGCTCAGAGAGGGATTGTTTTGTCTAAAGATGGGAGAATGGTAGTTTTAGTGCTGTACTAGAGAATACAAATGCATGAAAATATAGAAGCTAAAAATCCTAAGGCCTCATAGATTTCTTTATCTCCTTACTTTAATGGACATTGTGGTTCCCTAATTACTCTGGACTCCCTTGGGCTTTTCATTTCTTATTCAAATTAGGATACTTCACATTTTCAGGCTTAATGTTCACATGTGTTTGGAAAATAGAAACATACATTTATATAGGTAATCTATTATATGTCTATCTAAACCTACTCAGGCCTAATCTGAGAATAAAAATACCTGTCTGAGAGATGTTGTCTTGCAAATGAGAACGACTGACATTGTTAATTAAGTCAGCTGTAATAGATCAGGTATGCAAGWATTTGTCCAGTCATTTGGACAGGTTCTTTCTCAGTTAAATTTGGGTGCTGTTCTGGCCAAGACCTCTATGCTTTTATGAGCTGAATATAGTGCACATTATATSTGTCCAAGTACACAACACAGCATGAAGAAAGGTTGAATAATATTAACATAGAGGCATTGCAACATCTGGATACTTAGACTGCCATTTACGTAATCCAATTAAACTGGAGATACACACACATGCATATACTGTGGATAAAATGAGCAAAACAGCAAACTTTAATGGCCCAAAATTYAGGTAAAACAGATGAAGTCACATGGATTTCAAGGCAGTTGTCTGAGTTCAGTGACTTGCCTTCCTGGACTTTGGATAAAGGGCCTTGTTTGTGCAGGGGCAGAYATATATGGGGAGAAGGTGGTTAAGGGAAGCTGGACTCCATCCCACTCCAGCCATGCACACGATGTGGCTGGCATTTTTTGTAGTCATGTGAAGGGAAGGTGGCAATGTGGCTGTGTGGTCTCTCCCACGTCCAGTTTTCCCCATGTCAAGGGCTGGTTCCTTCCCAAACCAAGTACTTTCTCTGTCTTGTGAATCCCACTTGAAAGCCTTAATTTCAAAGCCTTTGAAATCCTTCATTTTCAAAATAATTTGTAATTGTTCTTTACCAGCTAGGATAAGCTATGTAATTTTTATTAAGATGTCAAATAAAAGACAATAGTTTCAAATATCATAGCAAATGRGAGCTTTGAGACAAATTATTCAGTCTCTCAGGTTCCTATCTCAAACCAAGTGTTTAGCAAGAGTACYACACACACTGCACAAATTATTTTGTATTTCTGATGAGAAATTACTTGGAATTGTCCTGGTGTGCCAAGAAAGCTGTGGCTGACTTGGATTTTCTGACTTGTCATTTTTTTGCAGTTTTTTTTTCCTGGGGAAGATCCTGCAGCCAAATAAGCTAATCTGAAGGAGGAGAGTGTGCAATTTGAATAATGCGGAAATAAGATCTTTAGGATCTGCTAGGCATGGAGAGATGTCAMAGATGAAGAAAGCTATTATGCTCCTATACTACACTGAATTAAGTCCATCAACATACTGATTCAATTATGAGCTCCACAGAGGCTATGAACAGTGTGGCTTGTCCAGCTTGGGAAAGCAGTTTTTACAGCTGGTGCAGAAAAATCAAGGATACTCTTTGGTGCTAATTTGAGAATCAACTCACAGTCTTGTAGCTGGTGAAGAGAAAAGGGTATAAAAAAGAACATTTTAATAAGTTTAATTTAGACTTTCCTATGGTGGTACACGTAGTATTTAGAGTGAAAAACAACCTTTGCCAGGAGTAACACTGGATTTTTTATATCTTGATCAATCAAATCAGGACAATGTTCTCTGTCTGTGAAGGTCATGGACTAYTGGGAACAGTTGTGCTTGTTGTTGACCTAGAATAAATGTAAGACCAATAAGAGTGCAACTGCCTATGCTTATATTTGCTGYCCTTGTGAACACTATTGAAATGTCTTTCAATTAGTTTGTTTCCGCTTGGGGCCTAATCCTGCCAAGCACATTTTTAGCATGTGATCATGTGCCATCAGTGGGAATAAACCAAAATAAACAAAATCCAAGTGTGCTCAGTGCCTCTGAAAACTAGACTTTTTATTAACATGTGGGGTTTTAGTTTGATAGCATTTAAAAATTATGCTAACTTTTTCATTTCCTTTGGGTTTTTTGTGYCTGTTTTGGAAAGTGTTACATCACAATATGCAAACAGATTATAATATACCTGAAACATGGAAAGGGTACCAGTAGTAGCCAAATTCTCACTTTTATATCCCAGAGAACTGGAGAGGTCAGAAAGACAGTACTTGGACTGACAAAACAGATGTTRAAAGGTTACACTGACTAGAAAAGACTCTTCTGACTATCTAAAAGTGTAATTGCAAAATTATTTTAAGGTCTTTACTGACAAATGCAAGCKATTAAAATTACTAGAATGATATACTTTCTGATTTTGTGCTTCTGGTCATAATTGTGTTCTCTCACATCAAGAGTAGACTCCACTTTACTGTCCTTGGTTAGCTCATGATTCACAGTCAGCCAGTACCCATTGACAGATTTACCCAGCAGAAAATACCAAATARGAACAATGACAGCTGAGCTAAATACATTTAAAAAGAAATAGCAATTTTCCTATGTTCTGCAGTATGTGACAAACAGCACTTTGCTAAGCTGTGGAGTGGGAGAAAACCATGGAGAGCAAAGTACAGAAGAAGAAGGTGGTAGTGATGCTGTTGGTGTCACTCTTCTTCTGAGTCAGATCTGAACTTATGCCCCAGCCTTGTGTTAGGTAGTGTGGTGCTGCTGAGATTGCTGTGTTTCAGCTGAGATATCAAATAAAGGTCCTGACCTTGTTCTCATTAGAGATCCCTGGGTACTTGTTCTCATTAAAGATCTCCTGGCACTTTTCAAAAGGGAAAAAGTGTTAGCCCCAGTGTCTTGGCCAAATTCCAGCTTGGGTAATTACGTTCTGCCTACCTAAATTCCCTTGGCTGTTTCAATTCAATGCTATTTTTAATTTCTTCCCTAAACCTGTGTATAGCATTATCATGTGTTGGGAGATACCTTCCTCTGGCACCCTAGATTTGTTTGCATTTTTGAGGTAAAACTGAAATTTGCATATAATACTAATAATTTGCTAAGCCTACAAAGGAATAAAAGTCTTGTCATTTAATGTAAAATTATTTTTAGAATGTAATCTAAGTCTTTTATGTCTTGCAAGGATCAATTCCACACAACTATCTCTACTGAGAAGATACTTTTCCAGATGGATAGTTTGAAGGTACCATTTACACTATCTTAATTTATACTTTTTTGATCAAATGATGTAGCATGTATTGAATATCAACACATTTATACTTTTTTGATCAAATGATATAGCATGTATTGAATATCAACACCCACACAGTATTGGAAGACACGTTCAGCTGGGAGACTATTTGTTTATTCATTTTTCTGTGAGCATGAAGAGACAGAACACAGAAAATGGGTGTGGAGAGAAGGGTACTACTGACACASTGGGCTTTGAATGGCCTGTTTTCATAAAACCATTCCACAGAAAGAACATGAGCCCATCAAATGCAGCTGTTAGATCCATCACGCACAATCTTAATGGAAAATTATTTGTAGTTGTATTGGCATTGGAAAAAGAACCCACAGTGAATAAAATATTTAGCATTAATTAAATATAAAAGGTGCAAGTCCTCTTTGAGATTCCAGGATATTAGAGATAAACCCAAGCTAGACTACTGAATAAAGTGTGCACCTTTAAGTACACGCTCAAACGCACATTTCCCAAGGTTTGGAAGACCAGTTGGTTGGGTATGGCCTTTTATGGCCTTTCATGGGCAGAAGTCACTCAGAGGTGAAAGTTAAATTTGCTCAGTGATCCATCTTGAGATAGCACAATCCCCAAAGGCAGGTAGGTGTTAGGCACAGGGACGAGTTGTATCTGTGGCTGGCTGATGCAGTGACTCTTGTCCTCTCCAGCCCAGTGTGTTCAGGTGTGTGTCATTTGTGCCACTGCTCAGGACCGGTAAATTTTGGCTCCCTGTACAACCACAGGAAACAGACAGCTTCAGAGAGATTACTGCAAATGCAGCTTGGGYCTCTGAGCAAACTCTTGTGACAAAGTGCACAATCCCAAACAATTACACATGCCTTTTCTGAATGGAGATTGCAATATGCAGGAGCTGTTAAGCTTTTTGGGGATTTCCCATGCTACCTATTTTGTGTTCCAGGAAGTAGTTTTGCTAGTTTCTTGGTATTCCACTGTCATCATTGCATTGCAATTCCTCAAAGAACGGCATCTTGGAAGGATGAGAAAAAGGGATTGTGGGCCTGCTTCCACCTGGTGCTGCCCAATGTTTTAGTTTTGTGGAAACTAAGGGTACCAAGTTGATTGTTTGCAGAGATCCACTTCTGTCCAAATGTTGAAACCTTTGGTGGGAAGAAATAGTTTTGTTTTTTTTTTAACCTGCTTTCAAGTCCAGAGGGTTTATTCAATACCTGGTTGCTTTTTTATTTATGCTATTAACTTGACGTTTTACTGATGTGTTTGCACAGATTCATCTGAATTGCACATTATTTTCATTATAATTTGTGTCTTTTTAAAAAAAAAAAAGAGAAAACCTCACCAGAGCTGTTGCCATGAAAATAAATTAAAATTAAGAAGTCTATAATTACAATATTATCCTGTAATTATTACTATAAACTACAATACAGCACAGAGCAATAAAATAGGAACAAGGGTTGAACAACCCACACACTCYGACTTTGTTGAATAACACTAAGCAGTTAACTGTAAACTGAGAAATAACCAGAAATCCTGAGCCAAGGCTCCCATTTGGACTGCAGTCCCTCTTCTGGATAGTCCTGTTATGTGAGATCACAGACTTTTCTGAGAACCTTACAAATWAGCAGGCCCTGGGAGAATGGTGGGTGGAGTGAGATGTCCTTGGTCTGAAACTCTTTGGTCAGTGTCAGTATCTAAAAATAAACACSGTGGCAGGGACTGGAAGGACACAGCTCCACCCAGGGCTGCTCGGGAAGCTCCTCTCTGCCTTAGGGCAAACAGCTCTTTCTTCTGTCTTTAAAGGGGCACCCTGAAATCCCACAAGGTGTGAACAGGCCTGCCTAGGAGCAAGATCACACACCAGCATCTTATAAATCATTAAAGTCCTAAGTGATTTGTCTAAAGTCTGCTCTTGGGTAGAAAATAACAAACTGAAAACAAGGCCAAAGGTTTAACACAAAGACTGGCCAGCACTTCTCCCTGTTGAAAAGGGACATTATTTTTGCTGCAATGAGAAATTTTGGTKGGATATACTCTATGAAGTTTAAATAATTTTTCAAATAAAATAATTTGAAACAGAAATAGTATTAYACACTCCTTCTAAAACTGGTAGCTGGGAATAGTACTGTGAGGTTCAAATTTCAATTTCACCTACTAAATTTTATTTTCCTTTAATTTTCTGCAGTTTGAACACGGTTCTTAATTTTAATTCCTTTTTAAAGGTAAGTCAAGAATTTAAAAAGTAGAGTAGATAAAAGAACTTTTGCAGCAATTTTGTACTACTACTGGACATACCTGTGCTGCTGTGTGTATCCTGAACATGGCCTGKTTTTGGGATGGCTTTTTCAATATATGCTGAGACTGACCCACTCCATCTCCACAGCCAGCAGGACCTGATGCATGCACTTAAAACTTCCTTGAGTTTGTTTCAATAACAGGCACTGTTTTACCTCTGCTAAACACAACCTAGAATTCAAAAAATATTGTTGTCATCCTCTTGCCAAAGGAGCCAAACCTGACTGTATCTAAAAGAGATGCAAATGGAACTTGTGAGAATAGAAACCCCTGGGCTTACCCCCTCAGCTGTTCTTATAAGGAGGTCAAAGGCCTGTTCTTAGTTATCGTTTGTGCAAAGGCTCAGGTGGTACAGTTTGCCAAAACTAATGGAATTGGCATCCCTTTCTTGCAGAGTGGTCTCACTTCAGGATCCTGAGTGGAAATGTTATTGGCCTAGACAGCTTCCCCCATTCTGGAAGTCCCATCTTTCATGCTGAGATAAATCCATTTTTCACAAAGCAGAAGACTTATTCCATAGAAGTCTCCACCTGGAACAGCTAAACCACAATGGTTAAAATATACCAATTTCCAGGATCACAATCCCAGCTGATTTATTTTCTGCGCATGCCAGTTGATAGTTTGCTTTCTTGGAAGAGTAATAATTATGGAAGAAATTATTATTTGAGAACAGAATATCTGAAAAAGGAAGAGAATTGGCATAATTATAGTAGAACTGCATCCCTGACTAGACCAGTTCTAAGTGTCAGAGAAAGTTCTTTGATCTACTCCAAAAACACTGTAGCCACAAGGTTGCTTTTCCCCTCAAGACAGAAAGTTGAATCACAGTCTTTTCCAAAATACTTTAATTAGCAAGAATTCCAAATTAAATTAAAAAACCTTGTAAGGATACTATATTCCAAAGATACCACTCACCACAGACTTTTTTAACCAACTGTGTTTTATTTCAAATAATAACAGTAATTAAAAAACATATCTAAGAAGCCTGAACAGATTAGTTAAAGAGCATTTTAGGATTATAAAAGCACTTTCTGTTGCATCAACCAGATGTCATTTCAAATGCTACTGTTTGGATTAATTAACTGAGTTCAGGACACCACATATATTAAAACTGCTAGTTGTACTACTCATCCTCCTCCATATCCTTTTGTAATTTGTTATTAAAATCTTGGCCAATTAGAAAAACACAATTATTAAGTAAAACAGCACACAGAACCAATCAACAGTAATTACTCAGACTAAGATYCATTTAAATGATTTATGGCAGAAATTAAATGATTTTAAAATGCTTCATATAGGTGTGGTTTGTGTCACACATGCACATATACAGTATGCAGAAGTTATGGAGTGTCTGTTAAAATGCAATTAATTGCCTCACAGAAATGCCACAAATTGTGTATTTTAGCAAAAGGATCATTATAACAGGATATAATTGATTTAAAGCACTATTCTGGTTAAGGAATACAGCTATAAAGTGCTTGAGACTTTAGTGGAAGAGCAATTCTGTCTCTCTTAAAGAGATACTTAATTACTTTAATAAGTCTGTAAAAGTATTCTATAAAGCAGTAGCCTTTAAATTACTTTCACCCTCACAGAGATTATGATCACTTTATTGAATATAATGCAAATACATTTCTCAGCAAATTAATAAAATCTTAGCATTTATTGCATTGAAATCTGGAGGAGAAGTGCTGTCTTTATTTTATTTAAATATGGGTGGCCATCCTCTAGAATTTCCTTTAGGCTAAAATAAATTAAGTGTAGATTAACTAGTATATTATAATGCTTCCTTATCTACACAAAAAGCCTAGGATAATTATGACCACTTTAAACTGGGTCATTTAAGCTGGCCTGGGCCCAATGTTGGGTCTCCAGTGCTGGCCCATGGTGGCTTCTTGGTTTAGAACTTAAGAGCAGTGTATTGGCAAATATTTTAATACCTTTGTCATCAGCCTTCCCATGGTAAATCATAATTTTCTTCCCTTTGTTTCTCTGGTAGATGCAATACCTTCAACTGGAGGAGCTGCCCATTTAAGAACCAAACCTAAAATCAAASGTGAAGAAATTTCTCAGTGTGTCAGTTCCTTGGTGACTGTCAGGAGAGAAAATTACTTTTAGATACAGGATCTCATTATGTAGAACTGCTTAAATGTTAAAATTAACATCTAGTAAAACATATCAGTGTAGCTATGTGAAGCTTTGGCTCCTTTATTGTTCCAAAGAATGACCTAACAGGAGAAAGGCGTAGCCAGCCTTTGCAGGCTCATTAGCAATTTACAGCTGGGTGAATGGCTATGAATAAAATAGCTGATAAAAATCAAACTTGCTGTAACAACCACCTAGAGTTGTCATAGGTATATGATAGATGACTTCTGTCATCCAGTTTAAAAAGAAATTGTAACTTCAATAAAGGAATTTTTATTTGTATTTACATACTTCAGTTTAATTAAACCTCCAGTGTGTTCTTCAGTGCATTCACTTTGTCTGTGGCACTAAGGCAAAGTTTCTAGATAATGACAAAAAGTGATAGGGTACAGGACTGTTTTATTTCAGTGTTCATCAACTTACAGAAGTGATATTATCTCCTGAAAATAGCACTGTGAGGTGTGATGGCACTGGAACATTTATTTTGAAGACATGCCAATCTAACACAGGTGAGCATACCCCAGAGGTACTAAAGGGATGGTGTGACAGAACATCTGGTTTGTAAATACACAGAAATACTATTCCCTTTTTTTATTTTATTTTTTTTTTTAATAAAAGTCTCTCTGGGAGGAGAAAACCACTTTAGATAAAGTAAAACAAATGCATTTTTTCCTATTTCTGCAGCCTCTGCCTGTTTCAGTTTAAAGATGGGATAAATTGTTTTTTAGGGTTAATGAAGCACACTTTCTCTGTAGTTCTCTTTTACCTCTCTTTGCAGCAAGTGTTTCATGGAATACTGATCAAGAAATATGATGCAGGTGATTGGATTGCTGGGGCAGTTCCCTGTCTGAAATGGACCATGCAATTTCTGTGGTCATTGGAATCAAATCTATAGAAAACACACATTCTGCTGCATTACAGACAAGTGCTTTGAGAGCAAAGCACATGGAAATCATACCCTTAAATCAGCAGAGCAATCCAGGATGAACAAGAGACAGCCCACATAAAAAGGCAAGGAGATCCATTTTTGCTCTCATTCAGCAGTTCATACMCAAACTGTAGATATAGATAGACAGCAACTCTGTTATCAGATATATGAAAATGTGCTGTTTAAGAGAATTTTTTTCAAAATGTTCAGTTCTAACAAAATTTTAATGATTAATTAAGAACATGTGAATAAATTTGAATATATTATTTTTTGAGTGTTCAACAGTTTATTATCTTCATGGTCTTATTTTAAGGAATTTCATGGCTGTACAGCAATACTATTTGGTGGGTTGTCTTTGCAGAAGAAGATGCAGTAGAGGAATTGGAAAACAAATATACTCAATTAATTAGTGCAGTATTAGATCTTGCTGCTATTTAAAATCTAACTAAAATATGAATTTGGCAGATATTTGGCCAGAAAGGAAACACCAGGCACTCTTAACCTGTGGGGAAGTGAGTAGGAAAACATAGAGCTTGAAAGGCATTTTTAGAGTATTTTATGATAGCTTTTATCTCATTATTTAATAAATTCTCTTTGATAGCAATTGTAATGCAGGCTTTTTATTTTTTTTWRKTTTTTTTTTMCTATCAAATCACTGCATTGTGGCCTTTTGTTTCTCTCTGGTTACAGTAAATCAGCTGGGACTCTCAAATGCTTTTTCTAAATTTTTTCCTTTTATTGTGTTTTTATCTTACTGCTTTTTATTCCCCACTGATTACTCTTTGAAAAATCAAAAGCCAAGTACATGCACCATCTCACCTTACTCTGCAAAGCCTTGCAAAAGCCTGTTTTGAGAAATGATGTCTGTTCAAGGTTCTCTACAAATATCACTCCATTTCCCCTTGTCTGGACAGGAAAGATAAACTCTGCTGCAGAAAAAGCTGCAAGTTTCTTTCCACTTAGATGCTAAATTATGTTTTATAAGTACCCAACCAACTAAATAATCAAAATATTCTAATAGCAATTTACTATGAGCTATATATAGGAATAATAGCTTTGGTCATATATTTTAAATTATTCTTCTACATTATATTTGTTCTGAGCATGTGAAAAAAACATTAGAGTCTGACTGAAATAAGCAGTTTTATATATTTGACAGGAATTCTCTTTGGGGTTTCCTATGAGCTTAACACTAGCTCAACTCTTATTACAGGTTTGGACACAGACTGTTGTGTGTTACTCAAGGAGCTGCCTCCACAGCAAGAAGAGACTTTCCTGCGAGCCCAGGAGTGACCAGGTGCCTTTCTGGTGGGCTGCTGGTTTTTTTTTTTTTTTGGCTGGACACACTGTCCCAGCCTCGGACCTTCCCTAGCCTTGTGGGCAAGAGATCTGCCCAGTCCTGCTCCAGCTCCCYGGCTGCACACGCTATCACAGGGGGGAAATAAAGAGCACATTTTGGTTTGAAAACATAAATCCATCCCTGAAACAGTGATGTTGTGGTGTTTTCTGTATCAGATACTGTGAAATTAGAGCTTTATAAAAATATAATCTGTTGGGTGTATAAGGTGTGTGTGTGTGTGTGCGCGCACGTGTCTGTTATTGCCTGGATTCACAGAAGTTTCTATTTCAAAAACCGTGTCCCATTTCTGGGCCAGATATGTTTGGAAAACAATGGGAAAAAATAAAAGCCCCTGCTGTAAAGCAAAATGATTCCAAATGAACATAAAGCCTTGTGAGTCCTCAAGCTTACTTCATCAGAACAGGCGAGAGACACTTTATCTGCAAATTATGCACCAAAATTTCAAGGCAGCAGCTGAAGAAATTGTTTTGTCATGGAACCAAGGTGATTATTACATGGTGAGGTGGTTTGACCCTGGCTGGATCCCAGGGACTCTCTAAAGCCACTCTATCACTCCCGTCTGCAACTTAGTAGAAGAAAGAAAAAAGTGATGAAAGGCTTATAGGCTGAGATAAGGACAGGGAGAGATCACTCTTGGCCTACCAATACAGGCAAAGCAGACTGGAATTGAGGAAATTAACTGAATTTATTATCAATTAATTTCAGAGCCGGATAATGAGAAGTAAACCAAATCTTAAAACCACTTTCTCCCCACCTGTCCCTCCTTCCTGGGCTCTATCTCTTCCCCCAATTGTACATGGAGATGGAGAATGGGGCTTATGGTCAGTCCATCTCGTGTTTCTGTTGCTGCTCAGGAAGAGGAGTCCTTCCCTTTCTCCAGCACAGGGTCCCTCCCAGGGAGGACAGTTCTCCTTAAAGTTCTCCAGTGTGAGTCCTTCCCACAGGATACAGATCTTAACAAACTGTARGTCACTCTTCCATGGGGTGCAGTCCTTCAGGCACAGCCYGCTCCAGTATCCCACAGAGAATCACAAGTCCTGTCAGGGTCCTGCTCTATCGTGGGTTTCCCATGGGGTCACAGCTTTCTTTTGGGCATTCCCTCTCTCCATTGTGGGGTTCTGCACAGGCTGTGGGGGGATCTCTGTGTCCCATGGCCCTCCCTGGGCTGCAGCTGCCTCACCATGGGCTGCACCAGGGGCTGCAGGGGAATCTCTGCTCTGATGCCTGGCAGAACTTCTTCCCTTTCCTTCTGCACTGACTGGGATCTGCAGCCTGCTGCTCGTACATATTCTCACTCTTCTCTTCTTTGAGCACAATTACAACTGCACAATAGCTTTTTTCTTCTTCTTTCTAACTAAATATGTTAYCACAGGGGTGTTACCACCACCTCTGAGGGGCTCGGCCTTGGCCTGTGGTGGGTCAGACCTGAAGCCATCTGGAACTGGTTCTGTCAGACAAGGGGGAAGCTTCTGGCAGATTATCACAGAGGCCACCCCTGYGGTGCCCCTGCTACCAAAATCTGGCCATGCAAGCTCAATACACATGGTCTAGAATAATTGACCTTATTCCCCCAAGATGCCTCTTTTTGATGTSAGAAGCTATAGAAGAAACAGTATCTTCTGACATAAAAATACATTTCTACAGTATGTGTCCCTTAAAATTTGCATTTAAAGAAGGCAGAGTCAAGCTGGATTTTGTGACTAGCTTTTCTAGAGAGACCCGCCCCCCCCACCATGCTATTCAATGCTGTGCTGTAAAACACATGTATATTTTGTAGAATGAATATCAGACTTTGAGTGTTATGTTGAGTATACTCAAACCTGTGAAATCCGTGACTGCTGAGTTCCCAAGGGATACCAGGAACAAAATCAACTGAAAATACCTTTTTTTACAGTACAAAAGCAGGGTGCAGGTATTTAATTTGTAATCTTCAGTGTAATCTTCACTCTCAAGTGTCAGGGGATAGTAACAAGGAAGGCACATCTCAATATTCTCCTGTATTGATCAAAAAGAACTTTAAAACCTCAACAGCTTTGAATAAGAAAATGTTGATAATATGTATATTTATATATATGATTATAAAAATACTTTTGATGTAATAATAATTAAATATAATTAAATAAATTAGCGTGGACTATGGGTTACCACTCCCACCCTGCATTATCTCTATAGGTCACTAAAATATCTACAACATTAGTCATAAATCTTGCTTCAATAGGATTGTTATATTTGGTCAGATTTCCATTTGCTGGCCAAAAAAAAGTCTGTTTTATTATCCTTATGCTGAGAAGGCCAATACCAGGTGATTCAGAAGAATATATTAGAAATCCCATGAAATGGTAATAATGTTCTTGAGGAGGTTTCATTCTAATCCTCTCGCCTAAAATAATTTCAAAGTAAAGCATAAAGCTTTCTGGTTGTTGCATTTCTTTTTTCTCTATGCAGTAATCATTATAATATTGGACATTGTTGTTCTATAAAACCATAGTTGAACTGGCCTAGCTGGCATCCCACCTCTGTGAGTTCCACAGCCTTTCAGTGAGGAAATTTCACCGGTTGGGAAGAGTTGAAAAAGTATTTTCATTATTTCTTTGCCTATGGCCTTACCGAGAGAAGCAAGTAGTCCTGTCCAGTTTGTTGAGCCAGRAACCCAGCTAAATTAAATTCAGAGTTTTGGTGAAATTAAATACACAGATTAGGAGGCAGAATTAAAATTAATCCTGTGAARAAAACTATGGAAATTAAACTGGTTAAAATTCTTTGGTCAGTCATAACATGCTAAAATAAGAGGACTKCCTGAGAGKCCAGAATTTGGATCCATTTAACTGACCTTTCATTGACCTAAGAATGGAAAAATGATCAGAGTTTTATAAAGTTTGATTAATGTCTGAAGGATTTCAAATAAGCGGTTTTGATATTGTCATCTCAATTAGAAATAAATTGCTGTCATTGACATGCTTCTTACAGCACATAGCTGGAAAACAATAAAAAAAGACTATAGAGGGCATTGAAGATGCAAGCAGAAGCTTTTCTTTCACTTAAGATTGCCTGCGGTCAATTAAAAAAAAATAGCAGGAATACTAATGAGACTCACTGTGTAGCCCTTGAAGCAAAGGTASGAAAACACCAGCTCTGGATGGCTGCATGAGTTTGTTCTGGACTGCACAGTCTCTCATCCAAACCAGTTCATGTCATCTTTGCATCTCCATGCCTGGAAAATAACTGCTCATGATATCTCAGAAGTGCTTAGCAGGAAGGAAATTTCATCTTAAAACTGAGGTTCCTAATTTTAATTGTGCTACTGCTACTGTTCTGTTTAGATCACCTTCTGAAAAAAAAATTATTTCTATGGGAAACAAGAGTGTGTTTTTTGTTGTTATTGTTGGCTAACACACACACACACAAAAAGTAATAAAAGAAAAACTTTCACAGCTTTCCCATTATTAGTTCTGGGAAAACACAATAAAGCCACAGCTGGCAGGCACATTTTTTTCCTAGCACTTGATAATAGAATTAATTGGTAAGTGGAAAGCTTACAACCCTTTTTCTGCTGCAAGTTGCCCTCTGCTATCATTATGAATAGATGTGAAAATCCAAGCTAATTGTAATTTGCTTAATAATGAAGAATATATTTGCATCATCAATAATCAAGGGTTTGTTTTTTTTTTTTTTTTGGCAAGTAATTTCAGCGTAGAATGTCAATAAACTATGGACAAAAAAATGTTCAGGTTAGCATGAGTAGTTCAGGCTGATGAGATAAATTAAAATGCAGCACTTTGATATATATTTTTATATATATATAAAAAAAAAATATACAGTCTGTGTGCTTCCTGTTGTAATGACAGCACTCCCTGTAACAGCATTTCAGGAAGCATGAGGCAGAGGTGGGGTGCTTGGGAGAAGAATGCCTGTCTTTCTAGTGCCCTACAAAGCTGAAGTTAGCAGTACTGTGAGTGATGAACAGCAGCTCCAGCAGAGTTGTCTACAGTAGTTCAAGCCCATTACTCCATCCCCATTAGAGACATTTATCATTTAGTCACTCTGCTTATGCAACAGTATTCTAAAGCTGTGAAAAATACCTTGCCAGCTCYATATTAGGGATGGGTGAATTCATTCTGATAAAGTGAGAACTGCTCTTAATTTTTCCCACACCTGTAACTGAACCAAAACCTAATGTTCATCCATCATTTYTCAAACCCCAAAGTTTGTGCTTTGCAAGCAGGGCCACAATGTATCAGCTCAGCAAGGTCCCTGATGCAGTGGTTGGTGGGCATGGTATAAGAACCTGACCAGAATGGAACAGATTATTTGGGAATTTCTCCATCCCTTTCCATCTGCAAACTTCTCTCCTAGGCTTCTTGCCAGTGGTGAAACCATGGCGAGGATGTAATCTGCTGGCAGGCCAAAAGAAGCATAATGTCAGCAATATGGATTGATACATGCATTTAGGAATAGCTGGATTTGAAACACAACATAAACTTACAGTCGGATTAATTCTGGAAAATGCTAACCAGTAAAATACTGCACATTTTTTAAAAAATAATCTGTTTCTACTATTTGGATTCCCATGTAATTTTTCTCACATTTTGTTATTTATAAGCCATTATACATTGCATTTACAAGTAGCTTTCAGCTACTTGTTCAGGTTCTTGTTCTTGTGTAGGTACAAAAGAGAATGGATATGTGATTATAGCAAAATGCCTTTCAATACAAAGTTRCATTGCATCTTGTTGATTTATCACCCCTCTCTACAGATTCATATGCACTAAGAAAATATTTCTTTAGTAAACATTTATCATATATTGACAGGGTTGGAGAAGTGATCTTCCTAATATCTGATAGAAAGTAAACAAGGAATATGTATTACTGCAGTAACATGGAACATAACAAAATTTTCAGTCCTTAAAAAATCTTGAATTTCAGATTTTTTTTTTACAAAAGTGCCTAAACAATAAGCAAAAACTGATTGAAACTAAATATCTTTCAGTATTTGAACTGAAACCATGACCTTTCAGCACCTTCCTTCCAAAAAATAATCTGAAGTCATAAACCTCCATCCTTAGGTGAATGAATGTACTTCTGCCTGGTCATATTCAAGGACTGTTCACAATTTATATTTAATCATCTGCAGCCAAGAAGATAAAAATGTTCCAAGAAGTTTTGAAGATGTAAAACAAAAACTGGTATAAGGATGATCTTTTGGAATATTATTTGATCACCATGGTCATAGACTCAGTACTGCAGGCTCCTAGGGTTACATTGGACATGGGGTTATCTCAGAATTACATCTGAATCCTCTGTTAGATTTTTTTTTTATTTTCAGTTACAAAAAAGTGCTTTTGTTGCAATCAAAAAGGCACTTAATATGTCCTCTCCCCTCCAAGCCAGGAATGTTGGAGGACAGGAAAGAAATCTCAAATGGGAAAGTCTTCCCTGTGTGAAATGAGGAATATTTGACACAGTCTCTTATATAGTCCAATGGCTTTACTGACAAATAGGTATTTTCTTTGACTAATTTACAGATTTTTCAATTATGTGGTCATGGCTCTACAATTTTTTTTGATTTCTTTTCTTCAGAAGAATCACTGGCTTTGCCAGCAGTGCTAGTCCAACTATCTGAATGCTGTTCTGGGTATTGTCGAACACAACTGTGTTGGAAAAGAACAGTTTAGGAATATGCATCTACAGAATCCAAAACCGGGCCATATATTGTAGCTTTTAGTCATTTCAGGGTTAGTGTGTAGGTATGTAGGCACTAAAGAGAATTTAGGATGTCTTCTGGAGAATAATCTTTGACAATTAAAGTAATAGAGAAACTGGGACGTGTTCAATGTTGTCTTAACTTGTTCAAAAATCAGTGCCCATGGATAGAGCTCTGCATGTTAATGGTAGTCTTATTAGGACTATTCTTGATTTACAAAGTAAATAAGTAGAATTCATTGAGGCATTAGTGAAAGTCTGGAGGACAGGATAATGTCAAAAAAGCCTCAGTACCAGTATTTAACCACAAAGAAAGGTGCTGGATCTCTCAGCTCTCCAATGTGTTACATGCTCTTTCTTTCTTGTTATTTCAGACAAAAGCTGATATGTCAGATATATCACACAAGATCACATCCCCATATAGCACACTGAATGTACTCATGAAGTTATATTCTGCTTTACAGACCTGAGAACCATGTCTTTAACTAGCTGAAGCAGACACTTGATGGTAGAAAGAAATAAATTCTGCAGCATGTCAGTACCTGTTTCCAGCTCTGTGGTGAAGCAACATATTCAGTACATAGACTATTAAGTCAGCAAGAAACAACTGGAATCATAGCTGTTGGCTAAAATTTACTAAAAATAAATTGGATGCTGGAAACTGTGTAGTGCACCCCACTCCATTAATAAATTGTTAACTGAAAGCTCACATGTATTGCAGCAACCACTGACATTTTATCTTAAATAAGGATAAGAAATTTCACTTACTACAAAGTAAAGCATTAAAAGGTTCCTTATCTATGGGACCAGAATAGGGCTATTAGTAACACTGTCTGCTTCTTTTTAAAACCCTATTAGTGTCAGGTAATATGTTTCTCCAATGGCGCTTGATATTCTCTTGGCTAAAAAAACCCTGACAATGAACTTTCCAAGGGAATATTTTAAGTAATAATGGCTGGCTAAAGAAAATTTAACCTTTAGTATCAGTAAAACATGCATTGACCTTGTTCACAAAACTGGTTTCACAGCCAATGTAAATTGCTATTTCTTTTTCTGTACCCACATTTCTTTTTCTGCTCTATAGGTATACATGTAGATACCTGCTAACCAAATATTCAGTTTGTGCTATTTCTTTGAATTCAGTAAGATGCACAGCTAAAAGGCAGGACTACTCTGCATAATACAAGATGGGGATCCCAAGCTTCTGTGTAAGTATTGATCAATCCGCTTCATGTCATAGTTCTTTACTTCAAATAACATTTCATGTCTATAAGAGACCTGTCGTTGTCAAGCTATGCCTCACAGGTTACTCCTTCAGAGCTAAAAAGCCCAAGGCTGTTCAAACAGCATGGACACTCAGTATGAACAACATAGCTGGAATTCTTGTGGAAATAGCACATACTGCACTATTGTGATTGGAAAACACTATATCACATGCTGCAAGCATCATATGAGAGACATCTCATATCTCTGCTGCTAAATAAAGCAGGAGCAGAGCACAAACTCAAGCACTGAACAACTGCTTGTTTATACTGGGTATTTTCTGTCAGGTTTGGAAGCAGAGCAGCAGTTTAGTAATCTAGACATTGTCTGGGCACAGTTTGGTGGATAACACGCGTTGTAGATAATGTCGCAAAGGTAGACTGAATAGGACTGGCTTTCTCTCTCTATTCTATACATCCCTCCATCAATATCTGTGCAAGCTGGTGTGTGTGGGCAGGCATTTGTGTGTGTATTCGAACTCTGGGTCCTCTTGCAACATGTCTTGGCATATAATATTTCCTTCATTTCGTGCCATGAAAATATCTGACTGTGACGTCCTATGGCATGGTTCTTGTTGTGCTTCAGACCCGCAAACTGAGAAATGTACCACACACAACAACCATGTCCTAAAACCAGCCGAATACCCGAGGTCTTTGGACGAAGCACGATGTGATGTGGATGACACCTGTGTGTGCCCATGGGCCTAAGGATGATGAAAACAGTCCTGGGCACACGTTTATTCTGCGGGGCCAGTATAGATATATCCAACAAGAACAGGCATAAAACAACTCAAAAGCAGAATGTGGAAATATTAGACATATAATTGAAGTGTACTGTGCTGGAGATTTTCTGGAAATTGCTTTGATGTTTGAATGCAAGTAGGAAGTCCCTGCCATTTTTGGTTTTACCAGTATTGAACTGCTCTTCAGAACTGTCCTTTCATTTCCTGAAGTGCAGCTTAAAGCAAAAGAAATTAAATACTTGTGTGAGTGCAAAACGAAAGCATCCAAACTTAAAATCCAAATGCTCATTGATGACATGACTCTTCTGATCAACGGTGGCATAAGATTTCTGCCGAAATGTCCTTTTGGAACTCCATGGTGAATTCCAGGCAAGTGTGAGAGAAATGGTCTCAGGTGATGGATCACTTGATGAGTGGGTCAGAGCGACTTTCTCCGACATTCATTCAGTGAATGACTTTTCCTTTTAAGAGTGCTTTGGAGGTCAAAAGCCTTTCTGGCTATGAAGGCTGTGAAAAAGAGGAAGTCTTTCACCAAAGCACTGTTTGTCACCAAGCTCCCTGGACTGTGAGGCTTGTTTCTCATTGTTTCAGGCCTAGTTCTGATGAACTGGTTTGGTGGCTGCAGTTTTAGGAACTACCAAATAAAAGAGAGAAAAAAAAAAATTGGGAAAAGTTTTCATTCAGAACACATGGGGTGGGGAACCTGGTTAGAAATCTTATGATTGGCTAAAGAACACAAAATCTATGGGTTTAGATGACTAAAAGCTAGATTTTGATTTGTTCACCCTTTCTGGATGGTAACTTACTGTCAAAATTCTCCATTTCAGTGAAGCTATGGGAGACCTTATGCACTGTGAGCATGAAAGACAAAGCTCTGTGCTGATTCACATGCTGCAGGTAACCATGACACAGATAAACACTTATTTCTTGAACAAAACTGTGTGCCATGCTCTCACATTCTCTGTATGAAATATGAAGGTGTAAGTTATCGATACAGACCTCAAGCTTGCTGTGGAAAAACTTCACATTTTGTAGTAAGTCTTTCCCACATCTTCTTTCTTCCTCGGCAAAGGTTTCAGTCTCCTCACCAGCTGTCAGTGTAGTATCTAATGCTGGCAATGTAATCTGAGTTTAAAGTCAGTACTATCTAATGGACCATCCCCTGTGAGAAATTCTAGAGCCAGCATAATGTCTGCATGCTGCCTCTTGCCTCCAAGGTTATATAGCTGGTACGCCCAGTTCATACTGTCCTTCTGTCGTGTCAGCCTCTGGGTGCATTTTCAGTTCTCTGGGCATTACGCATCTGGCATAAATGAGAGCAAGCCTGTACCCTTGTGAGAACACCAGGCTTTAACACTGGATATGCTTCTTCACCTGCCACTGACCTTCACTTACACAGTACCAGAGAGTGTCTCATGTGAAAGGGCACAGGGGTAGGCAGGCTATCAGGCCCGCAATCCCAGTGATCTGTGCAGCAGGAAAACACTGCACTGAAAGCTGCCTGTATGTGATCCCATGAATCCATATGGAACAACGAGCTTGGCAAATGAAGAGCTCTCTATATTGCTCTTTATTGAGGCAGATCGTCTTTTTCTTTTTTTTTGGTTGGTTTTCTAGGTAAAGTACATGGTCACTATTTTGAGCCCAAGCAGAAACGACCATCTATCCCCTTCAGACTTGCCACATCATATAGCAGTTTAAACAATGAGTAATGTTCACAGCTTCCTTTGTCTTGATAAGTCTCTGAAGTGCAAATTAGAGGAATGTGTAAATAAATGACAATGAATTTTTAAGACCTTGATACACTTGGTGTCACCTGTGTCTGGGACAATAACAGTGCAGCATCCTTTCCCTTGCCACACAGAGATTTTGACACAGCTATCTCTCATCATGATTTACTTGTTTTAGTCACCTAAAGCCTGAAACATAATCCTGCTTGTCTGATTCCAAGAGAAGTTAAATAACTGTCATATGTCATATGGGCTCCCCTTTGTGATCAGTGCTCTGTGGTTAGCTCTAATTAGAACAGTGAAATACTTAAGAAAGCAGAAGGAATGAGATGGCTCCCAGGAATGCAATTATCTACCTACTGCATGATCCTCTGAAAACTCCTGTGGCTAGGGACCTCCCAAACCTTCTTTCCTTCCTTCCAAAAGAGATTGTCTTGTCTTTACCTTCTCTCCCTCACTAGTATTTACAGAATCAGAATTTTCATGATCTCTTAAGCTTTATGTAAAAGTTGAGATGGAGCAGTTTGAGTGCTATCTCATGCTGGGAACAAACAACACACTGCACCTTTTGAATTTCCCCTCACATGGAATTAGCATTGATCAAGGTTCTTAGCATGTCTGTGAGATGGAGAAATACAATTCTTTCCCTTTTTGCAGTTAGAGAAATAATGGCACTTCGCAATTCAGTTAATTTAAGAAGTCATCAAAGCAAGTGATGCAGAGAGGTTTATGTGTTTATATTSATGGAGGCAGACAGACACACTCTGGCCTTGCTCTCAGCCTTGCCCATGATTTCTGGGTGTAGYTAATGTCCAAACTTGTATAATTTGTCTTTAACAATGCTTACGACTTGGGTTTAAATTTTTTGTGTAATTACCAGATTAGAACTACCAAATCAGCTGGGCKGTACYCAGGGTGAGCTAATCRGAACCTACTGGTGTAGAAAAGTGCTCTGTGACACCTGGAGTCTAGACTGCAGCTAGTGGTTATCACATCCTCCACTTGCAAGGGTTTCTGTACTTGTATTTTCTCAAGATGTCCAACAGGAATTTGTATGAGGGTCCCTGGAAATGTCATCTGAATTTTTGCAATTCACATCATAGATGCARCTTACTGAGAAACAACTGAAATAACATCAGTGCGCTTCCATTTATGCTACTAAGGCTGATCATGTTTCACAAAGAATTCTGTGGTTTGTATTCTTAAATCTCCAAACTGAAAGTGATGTTGATATATCCTTTTTAACATATGTTGGTTTTATCCCAYATTTAACATTGAWAAGTTGCAACAGAGCAACTGTTYATRTGTTATTTTTCTGCACYATATAWYCATGCTTRTAAGATTACCTAGTATAACATCAGTCTTAGCMTCATAGAAACAAAGAATCATGGAATGGCTTYGGTTGAAAYGGGAYCTTGAAGATCATCTAATTCCAAGAYCCTGCCATAGGCAGGGACACCTTCCATTAGACCAGGTTGTTCAGAGCCCCATCCAACCTGGCCTTGAACACTACCAGGRATGGGGCATCCACAACTTCTCTGGGCAACCTCTTCCTGTGCCTCATCACCCTCACRGTAAAGACTTTTTTCCCTRGTGTCTAATCTAAACCTSTTCTTTTTCAATTTGAAGCCATTCYCCCTTGTCCTGTCACTWGATGCTCCWGTAAATATTCTTGTCCYGWCTTTCCTGTAAGTTCYCTTCAGGTACTGGAAGGCTACAATTAGATCAACCAAAGCCTTCTTTTCTTTGGCTGAACAATCTCAGTTCTCTCAGCCTTTCCYCACAGGAGAAATGCTCCATTCCTATGATCAAAATGGTGACCAGCTCTGGGCTCACCCCAACAGGTCCATGTCCTTCCTGTGCTGSGATCCCAGAGCTGGACTCACTACTCCAGGCATGGTCACAGGAGAACAGAGTAGAGGGACACATCTGCCTTGCCCAGCCTTTGATGCAGCCCAGGGTGTGTTTGGCTTTCTGGTCTGGAAGTGCACATTGTGAGCTCGTGTCTTCTTGCCTTCCATCTCATTAACCTTTGAAAATGCTTGCTTGGGAAGAGGAAAYGTTCAAACTCTGACAGCTGCACCTAGAATCAGAAACTATAGAATAGCAATACATCATTGTCCCACAGCTCTGCATCCCTATTGTTTTTCCCTTGAAGCTGAAAGAGGTCTTCCTTTCAAATCTCCTCCTTTAGGTACTGGAAAGAATCCATCAGTATAATGCTGATAGGCTATATTCTGCCTGTGTAACACATCAGGTCATCCATCAGCACATCCATTATTATGCCAGGTGCTTCAAAGCTTGGGAAGCTACTGGCTCTCAAAACCCATTGTATTTCAAGCTGCTGCTAATGCACAGAGGCTSTCTTCACTATACGTATCAGTGGGAAATCATTAAAAGCAAAATGCTTCTACTAGAGGACRAATCTCAAAAGGTTTGGTTCAGGCAACACAAAAAAAAGTTTTTCAGTAACTTCTTTGTTATGAAAATCAGCTCAGAAATCTCATGAGAATAGGTTTTCTCCTTATGAGAACTGCAGTATTGTCCCAGTTTTGGTAAATGCGAAAATACCAGTAGAATGATCTTTTCTTAAAATAGTTCAATAAATCAATGACTGATTCTTATCAAAACCAGGGAGAGTAAGAAGTCTGTGAAAACTCAAAATGCTAAACARGGAAAGAAAATGTTTGAAAATGGATAACATCACCCTGGAGCTGACTTCACAAACCYGGAAAAATCCCCCACAGGCCTATCTTCAAGAAGGTTAGAACCATATGTTTCTGTGTATTCGCTCTTTATGTTTTCAGCTAAACCAGAAAAGAAAGAGAAAAAATAATAAAGCCCTCCAGCTCTGTTACAGCTTTTATCATTTCAGATCTTTCCCTTAATAATTCAAAGTAAACTAATTACCTAATTATGTTAACAGGTGTCAGTCATTCAAATATAAAGAGCTACTAGATAGACCTGAACTGGGGAATTCTTTTCCTTAAGTGTCTGCACTTAAAATTTGAAACATAATGGCATTAAAACAACTGATTGAGTTCTTTTAAAGACATTGCAGCTTAGATCTATACTGGAGGCATTCACCTGTGAGGCAATTAAGCTTTTACCTCCCATTACAATACTTTGGCAAGCTTCCTGATGAATCCTTTATGTGTGGCCCCTCATGTCTAAAAGCCTACAGTAAAGAGTTGTACTGCTTGAAAGGAGGATGAGGAGCTGCTTGTTAAAGATGTGAGAGAACACTGGCCTTGCTGTGAGTGTAATTGTGTTGGTAATTATCCTGTGTTCATTATCTTCCTTAAAAGTACTGTATTATGCCATGGCAACRGCTAACAGTACTGTTGGGGTCATTGTTCATAGGGCCAAGTGATGTAAAATTATTAGATGTTCTAAAAAATACCCAATATCAAATTTTCAATTAAAAATTAAGGKTTTTTTCTTCTCGGTAATATATTTTGTGAATAACAATTTTTTCCTGTTTTCCATGCCCTCGTGCCCTCCCCCCCACCACTGAATAAATGCGAGAGGCTGCCTGTGTGTGCTTTTCAGTTCCATAATTTCCTGAAAAGTCTGACAGGGTTGTCAGTGGTRAGCAGAAAGTCATTGAAGTGATAAGAAATTGAGACCCAAAAATACAAATAAAGCTTATTCAGCAAGATAAAGGAGGCAAATATTTTATAAGAGTTAATACTGATTTGGAACTTTTCTTTATAATCAAAATATTTCAGGGTTTGAAAGTTTTGTCTTTCAAGGAAAAAAAAAAAAACCAGGAAAATGCAGCATGTGTTCTTGCTTGTGATGCTCAGAGGAAAGCTAATTTTTCTGACAAAGGCAAACTCTAATCATGACACTCAATATAAATATTGCTTAGGTGACCTGTAGTTAWTTTTTCCAGTCTGGCACATCCAAGCACTGAGCCCATCTATTAATGCTCTCCTAGGGGAATGCAGACACATGCCTATGTGTATGCATATTGTTTCTGCTGCCTTGATTTCTTACCGCTGTATTTCATCCAGTGGCGAAAGCAATACGTGTTGTGGGGCTGAAAAACCTCAATCCAAACCTAACTCATGATATTTCACAGGGATTTAATCCAGCGTGACATTACAAGGAGCTAGAGAAGTAGGTGTGGTAAAATCAGGGGGTGGAGGGGAGGGAGCTTGGCTGGAATTTGGGAGACCTGTTTCTTTATGGCTGCCTACAAAAYAGTGCTGTGGATAAGGAATGGTGCAGGAAAAGGAGTTAAGCCACAATGTAGGCATTTGATCCAGAACAGGGAACTGAATTCTGTCAAGTTGTCCKATTTCAATGTGCCTATGCTTAAAATTTGGCAACAGAGAAGTTCCTAAACTTCCTAAAAAKTTATTCTGTGTTACTCTGAACACTGTTTAATATCTAATGAATGTAAGCGAAATGCCTGGGTTCAAATAGTAATTAGACAAATTTATGGGAGAAATGCTCATCAGAACAGTTAAATACAAAGACATCAACTCCCACCTTCAGTCTTTGAAAGTCTTTCTACTGCAAAGTATAAAATTAAGCATGAGCCTATATTTATGCCCTTCAGTTCTTTCTCAGTCTCTGTTGGCTGCTGATGGTGAAGACATTACACCTGATGGGCCAGCAGTCTGTACAGAATGGCCACTTGTATGGTTTGACATTGGTGTATCTTTGTGTTTGGTGCTACTTTCTGCAGTGTATTTATGTTGAAGCAGTGAGCAATAAGGATGTCATGGCTAGAAAGARCATGGACAGCAATGAACAGACTGAGACCTAAAATTATTCTTCCTTTTWAAAATCTTCAATAAGAAATTTTACTTGTAGTTCAAAAGATACCTGAAAAATACCCCCAAGACACCTTCCCATGCCCCCAAAATTTAAAGACAAAGTTAAAAAACCCAAAAGTCTTGTCATTGTGCAGGTGTCAGGCAGAACATGGTTCATTCATGTTAGTAAAAGCATTCMGTATGCCAAATTCTTGTGTCTATGGAAAAAGGTAGGTTACCAAGARTGGATGGATCTCAAAATGAAGAGCAAAGAGAAAACAGGTGCTGTTTAAAGTTTTCTTGAGATGGACATCAGAAAAAGTWCCCAAAAAATCCACTAGCCAAAGGACTGTTTTAACAGATAAACGATCATGTTTTTGTCTCTCTTTACTTTTAAGACTGAAAGGCGTACCACGCAAACAGTCCTGTATTTACAACTGTAGCCCCTTCACGTGTTTTTGAAAAAACAAAACAGTTTCTCTGCTAAGGAAAGCTTGTTTAAAGTTAACAAAGCAATCAGAGGATATAGAGAAAGAAGGGCTTGGGGCAACATTCCCTTCCTTGCATTATACAAACCACGTAATTCAGCAGTGTCTTGTGGTACTGCCCCATTTTAACCATGGGTATAGGTGGGAGCACAGGTCTAAGAACTGGTTTAGCCTCAGGAAATTTAAACCCACAGCTCAGGCTGAAGGAGCTTGAGACACCACCTCTCTGGGGTTGTGGATCAGCAATGAGAACAATGAAAATACTTTCTACACAAAGTGGCCCTTAGCCTGGTGGCTAGGAGACCTCTTTTGGCATTGCAGGAACCAGATCAATGACATGGACCCTAATGACAATGACAAAACCCAAAATAATTAATTGTCTTATTTTAAGACAGACTGCAGGATGCAGTAKCTCGACCCTGCAATGGCAACAGAAAGCTTTGTGTGTGGCATAACCACTCATACAGGAAGTTACTAATTTGGTTAATTTTTAGTGTATTGTTTGCTACTTATATTAACTCAATTTTCTTAAATATTTGAAAAGAATATCTAAAATTTCTGAAAGTATCTTCCCTCACTACTTACTCTCTCATCTGTATGCTCTGTATATTTACAGAGTAGCAACAGTAACTGTCCTGAATGTTTCATATAGGTATATTCTRTGAACTACGTTTTTGTCTTTGAAGGAAAACATGATAGTTTTCCTCAAACAATTAATTTTAACCTTGAAAAAGAAGAAACTCCTCTGTGCCTGCAAATGTAGCAAACTAAACCCTATTAACTAATTGAGGAGTGAACTGTTCCAAATATAATAATGCAGGGCAAAATATTTAACTAGGTTTAGGATCTTGAAATACGATCAACTTTACCTGAGCAAAATAAATGCTCCAGTAAGTGCTGCAGATACCATTTTGTGCTTTTCAACAGAACAAAACTAGAAATGCAGATTCAGACAGGGATGGCTTGCAATATTTTACAGTGAGTGTCAGTTTTTCATCTATGGTATGCAGATTAAACTGTGTTTCACTATAAAATGTCACTGTCCTGGCTGCCCTGGGAATCCAGCAATATTATGAAGGGAGTAAATAAGAACCAAGAAAAGATCCTGTAGAGGTACTATGTCAATAGAAACAGAACATGGCATAGTTTGGACTAGTTAAAATGWGTCTTTCTTATGTAAGACTACAAAATTCTTTGGCTCTGTAATATTTTTTTTTTTCTGAAAATGAGGAAAAAGAAGACAATAAATCTCTGAAAATTCTCTGGAAATGACATGCTGAATATGTGACTCATGGTTGATCAAATCACTTCTAAAAAGCAATTTGGAAGTAAAAATTGAATTTTCTTGTAAAAAATGCCAGTTTCCCTTTCAGAATTGTATTTCTCAGAATAGGCATGTATTACTGAAATAGCATTGAATAACAGGTGTTACTTCATTAATGTATCACAAGTATCTTCATTAATGATGTAGAGAGAGGAGTTGTGTGCAGTCTTAGCAAGTTTGCAGATGGCACTGAGCTGAGTGGYGCAGTTGACACTCCTGCAGGACAGGATGCCATCCAGAGGGACCTGGACAAGCTYGAGAATTGGGCCYATGGGAATCATGACCAAATACAAAGTGCTGCAGCTGGGTCAGGGCAATCCCCAGTAACAATCCAGGCTGGGGGACAAACAGATCCAGAGCAGCTGTGCCCAGGACTTGGGGGTGCTGMTGGGTGARAGGCTGGACATGACCCAGCCATGTTCCCATGCACCCCAGAGAGCCAAACGTGTCCTGGGCTGCACCCAAAGCCCCGTGGGCAGCAGAGGAGGGAGGGGATTCTGCCCCYCTGCTCTGCTCTGGTGAGACCCCACTGCAGGGCTGCATCAGCTCTGGGGTCCCCAGAACAGGAAGGWMACTGATCTGGTGGAGYGAGTCCAGAAGGGGACRCCARGTTGATTAGGGGGATGAAGCACCTCTGCTTTGAGGAAAACCTTTGAGAAATGGGTATGTTTGGTCTGGAAAAGAGAAAGCTTTGGGTGACCTAATTGCAGCCTTCCAGTTCCTGAAGGGAACTTACAGGAAAGATGGGACAAGAATATTTACAGGACCAYCTAGTGACAGGACAAGGGGGAATGGCTTCAAAAAGAGTGGGTTTAGATTAGGTTCTTGGAAGAAATTCTTTASTGTGAGGGTGATGAGGCACAGGAAGAGGTTGCCCTGGGAAGCTGTGGGTGTCCCATYCCTGGRAGTGTTCAAGGCCASGTTGAATKGGGTTCTGAGCAGCCTGGTCCAGTGGAAGGTGTCCCTGCCCACAGCAGGGGAATTGGAACTGGATGATCTTCAAGGTCCCATTTCAACTCCAATGGTTCTATGATTCTATGGTTGAAATATTTGACTTATGAAAAATCTGTACTTTGTTGATGGAACAATGATCAATCTATGATGGGTCATAGATTATTGGAGGATCTCTAACCAGATGTAACTGAAASTATTGATTCAGAAGAAAATGTTGTCTCTGTCAGTAGAARTACAAYATTACACATTCTCYAAAAATTCTTTWRAAATAAAAAATTAAATTCTCACTGAYTGACTTTAGTGAGTGAGGATGTAAATCACTAGATTACTTAAAAATATATTTTTCATTAGTTTTCAGTTTTTAAAGGTGCAATGCTGGAATATGGTCAGGAGTTTTGCAGTCATCTCTTTTTTTCCCTTATTTTTTCCCCTCTTGCCCTGCCCCTCCCTTCCTACCCCCTTAACCCCCCTTAATTTTTTGTCCTCTTTCCTGCWTCCCCTTCCCTGCCTCAAGCCACAYRGTGCCCTGTCATTTTCCTTTAATCTCACTGTTTTTGAAAACCTTAAATGATATATTTAATTCCTGTGCTGCTATAAAYTCCTTTTGCAAATATCCCTGCTTTTTGAAGGTTTGTTTTTTGTGAACTGCAGCACTGAAAGCCCAGATAATAATGTTATCCAAAAGAAAACAGGCACAATATGAGATGGAGCCCTTCTTTGTGCAGTTACTTGTGTCAGAGCTGTGTTATTATTACAGGRCAGAGATAGGATCTGATGTGATGGGGTCTTTATGGGATACCAGCGGATCCAGCTGCCATTTTTGACTGCCCTGCTGCCGTGTGAGATGGCTGCTGGCAGCCACCTCACTTCCTTGCAGCCTAGTCCCATCTCYGGTAACAACAAGGATATTATTTCCATGCCACTCTTTCTCCCTTTCTGCATTCTGTGGATGTAAAAACTCGTGAAACAAGGCAGGTGTGTATTGAGAACAGTGAGACTGCTCTGTAAACCTCGGAAATAGATCAGTAACTATGACCTTCTTCACATTTAAACCAAAGCTTGCAAAACAAAGAAACCCCTTATTACACAGAAGGAACTGAGACACAGACACAAAATACCATTTCTCATTCCACACTAAATAGACAATGCAGCCAAGAATACCTTTATTTTCTAACTTCTGAACTAGTCCTTTTCATCAACAGTTCTTTAAGCTGCTTCTAATATGTGCCGTATTTCTCTACCTTCCACTTGTGCTGCCACTCAGAGTCCCAGGTGGGTGGCAAATCATCCTAAAATTCTTTCATTAAGAAAATGAAGCTCCCAGCATCTTGTTTTCTCAATTTAGAAGAATAAAGAAATCTATGCTGCACATTACAGACACACATTGTTCTTCCCAAATTGATCTTCTCTTGAAAAACCTCTGATTGCTACTATGCTGCATTTCACATGCAAATACATTGTATTCCTTTTTTACTTGTTCATAGTTTAATTGGAGAACAGCAGGTGATCAAAATCACAGTAGTAAGAAAGGTGTGTTTCTGTAGAACAGATGAGACTTCCATTTAAATCCTTACAGGGGTGCTTTTAGCTTTCTCTAGTAAGCAGCCTTGCATCTTCCAAATCCCATAGCTGTAAAACTGAAGCAGAGTCTTTCCTGCCTTGTCGGTTCCCTCAGTCACACAGGCATGAAGAGAAATCTTAGGCCAGTTTGCTGTCTTGTTCCTGTGTATTTAGTCTGATTTTTTTTCCCTACCAAAGCCTTATCACAAGAAAGCATATGAACTTAAAGAGAAAAATCTGTTTTCCTTTCWTTATCTACATATATATTTTAATTAATTATCAAGAATGGCACACAATTGTTATCCAGGTTTAAAGAAACAGCTAAAATATAAGTAGAATAATCAAGTAACATACATAAACTGTGTAAATTATTTAAGAATAGAAATGCTTTTAAAATTAAACATTACATCTATTTCTACCTATTCTAGGTTATTTATCTATTATCCATCATCTAACCTATTTCTAGGTTATGTTCTAGACATATCTTTATACCTATGTAATAGTTCCTTCTGAATGATTGCCTGTGATTTGTCTCTCTRGAGTTAAAATGTTTTGTTTTCTAAGTCTTTAAAAGCACACAGCTTTTAAAGTTAAGTGATATGATCTCTTTCTGGCAAATCATGAATGAGGTAAATCAAAAACAAGTAGGAATGAATGAAGGTGGAAAAAATAAAGAACACAGTAAAATATGCCATTTTCTTTGTTCTGCATTTTTTGTACAGTTTCACTTTGTTAGGATTTTTCACTCCTTTTAATAAACATATATCCACACATCTATCAAATGCACACCTATCACATGACTTTTCAACCCTTAAAATATATGTTAATACCAAAAGTTCCTAACAAACTGTCAGAGACTGTCAGGAAGCAGATGATCCCAGTATAAATTGCTACTGACAAWTAACATTAAGTTGGAAGTTCTCCAGCATGTGATTGTTTTAATATGAGACATCTTTCATCTAATACCTTTACAGACAGAAGTCTGGATAAACATGCATGATTTTCTTGCCTCGTAGATCAGCTCATTTGTATTCTCACTGAGCAGAAGAGGAGTGAATATTAGTCATTGACACAGATATTTTTGACTTTACTAAAAATCAGTAATCAGGGAAAGCTCTATCTTGACTCCAAGTAAATCTTAGCCCAGAACAAGGCTTATATTTGTGTCAACACTGCCCAGATTCTTTATTAGCATGATTAAATCAAAGTGGAGGATTTCCTCAAGTTATCTGTAGTGCTATGTAACACAACTGCTTAGAGCCAGAGCATGTTTARTGTTGCTTGGCTTAACCAATTGCTGCTGCAGATTACAGAGAGAGCACAACCTCTGTTGTGTCAGCTTGAATTAGTAAACAAAAGTGTGTTTTACCTTTTTAGTACTTTCTTGGAAAAACTTTTACACTGCATTGCTCTGGGGTGTAGATTTAAGGAGATGGCATTCAGAGCACCTTTGGTTCATTACCCTCTGCTTATTAACATGTTTTGACTATGTAACAGATTAACATTTGAACTTATTACTACTTTAAAATCATATTTGACTGAGAAACAGAGGATTCAAGGACATTATATTACTGCAAGGTTCATGGAACTAGGTAATTTGAAAGGACAAGACAGAAAGACTAAAAATTCTTTTCTAACACAAGTAGATAAACTACATAGGAGAAGAACACTTGAAGTCAGACTTCATAAATTGTGGATAAGTGCTTTTGGGGCTGTCTTGTGGGAGGGTTGGAGGCTGGATGTGAATTCTTATCTGATGTGGCTTTTAATATTTATTTACAATTTCTGTTTTGTATTAGTGTAAGTTCATTTAGTGATCTGAAATATAGTTAAGGAGCTGATGTGTTTTAGATTCAGTAAATGTTTCCTAACTCTATTTGGCTATGGCTGAAAAAAAATGGATCTCTTTTCTCTATTTTTCTGTTCAAATACAATTTTTTTATAGGAGAGTATATATTTCCCAAATATAAAGCATTTCTATCTAAATAATAGGTCATGTATAGTTTTCGGAGGTACCTCTAGCTGAAAACATCACCTTGCTGAGAGGAAGCTCAAGAAATTCAGCCAGTGTGAAGTAMTGCAGCTAGGAAGGGGTAGTCTCACACATTAGGATGTGTTAAGGGTCAACTGTCGTGAAAGCACAGCAGAAGAGGACCTGGGGGTCTTGGTGAATGCCAAGATGAACATGAGATAGAATTGAACAAGGTTTTTTCAGGTTCATGGCAGTGTTTGGAGGAGCGTTGTCAGCAGGTTGAGGGAGGTGAGAGATCCCCATTATTCAGTGATGGTGAGGCCACACTTGGAGTATTGTGTAGAGATCTTGGCTCTGCACTTCAAGGGAGGAAATGTGGAAAACCTGGAGAGAGTCTGATTAAGGGCAACAAAAATGATGAGGACATAGGTTCATCTCTTCCACAGGGAAATGCTGAGAGACATGGGACTGTTTATCCTGGAAAAGAGAAGGCCTAGGGGATCTCAATATTTTGGGGGATACTTGAATGAAGGTGCAAAGATGAARGAGCCAGGATCTTCAGTGCTGCCCAGTGACAAGACCAGAGGCAGTGGGMRCAAACTGAAASACAGGATGGGCCATCTGAAGATCAGTAARCACTATATCACCATGGCGGGGGGTGAGGGTGACAGATCATGATGGGTGACAGATATGGCTAGAGAGTCTCCCTCCCTAGAAATTTCAAAAGTTGTCTGGACACAGTGCTGGTCGACCATCTCTAGGTGGCCCTGCTTGAGCAGGATTGGATGTCTCCAGAGGTCCATTTCAATTTCAAGTTTTTGTGATTTTCATAGCAATCAAATTTCTGTCTCATCAGCTTATTAATATAAAGAATTAATGTGACTGAAATATCTTTGAACATTTCAATCCATGGACTACACATTTTCACAGAATCACAGGAGTTTGGAAGGGATCTCTGAAGARTGTTGAGTACAATGCCTCTGCTCAGTGTAAGTCCAGCTAGGGCAGGCTGCCGTGGGCTGTGCTCAGCTGAGTTTTGAGAATCTCCAAGGATGAAGACAACACAGTCCCACAAGTTGAACTGTACCAGTGTTTGGAAAACAACACTGTAGATAAAGAATTATATTTTTCCTTTTCTTTTTAAGCTGAAATGGAATTTCTTGCCTATGAGTTTGTGCTGATTCCCTCTTGACTATTCACTGTCTACCAATGAGAATTCTTTGTCTCTTTTCTCTTTAATCCCCACACATAAAGTATTTATGCATATTGATAAGACTCCCATAAGGCCTTTTTTCTCCAGGCAGAGCAAAGTCAGTCAGATGGTTCAGCCCCTTCATGAGTTCATTGTCCTTCACTGGATTTACACGTCTCCATTTTAGTGGGCATCCAGAATAAGACTTTTCCCATCACATAATTCAAAAAATATCATGCTGTTCAGGAATAAATCCTGGTTATTTAAAATAGCAGATAATAGTTTAAGGCAACAGATGTATCAATAAAAAAATACTGCAACTCTCTGTCAGAAAATAAAGATTTCTGAAAAGTATACTGGCACTTCTATTCTTAGAGTAACAATCTCCCAAAAATCCTTGAGGAAAGAGTGTGGACTAAACGTGATCTTTACATCCCCTCATTTTCTTCCTTTTTAAAAATAGAGATCAAACAGCTTGTTTTAGAGGCTTCTCATTAATTTTTGAAGCAATTGAAGAAAAATATTTCAGCCCTCATTAAAGAATAATGATTAACTTTATGTCTCTAGATATTTTCATAATTCACCTTAATTTCAGATTTTAATAATAATAGGGATCTGAAAGAAAGAAGGAACAGATGTTTTGGAGATTATGAATCAAAAGACTAGCCCAACCTGTAATAACAAGGAGAGGAAGCTAAATATCTTACTGAGCATTCATATAGATAAGGAAACTCTTGCAGCGATATAGGACTTGATTGTTCAGATATTTTTTTCTATTAAACAGCACTTTCCTTCCAAATTACCCATTCTCCACCCCCCCCCCCCCAACTTTCCTTATAAACCTGCAGAATCAAAACATTAATGCAGCATTTCCCAATTGCTTCACAGTACTCACACATTCATCTGAGGTTAAAACTGCAGTCAAAGGAATTGTAGCAGAGCACAATCACATTTTGAACACTTATGTGCATTATGTATGAAATATTTCCTATGTTTAAAAAGAACTAAAGCATGATCTCATTTTTCCTGAGCAAGTGTATCATGATAATAGCTKGAATTGTAGAAATGGAACTACTACCCTTCGTACCTGGAATTACAGACATGGCAAAGCACGCTAAGTTTAACAGAGCGTTGACACAAAAGCATTAAGGAGCCAGCTTCACTCTGTATTCTTGGTGCCCCCAGTGCTGTTAGCATTCCWGTCTAGAGAGATTTATTTCATTTACTTTAGTGGGTGTTGGATTGGGCCATGAGGGAGGTAAAGTCAAAACTTCTGGAGTACAACTGTTAGCAGGRTGCTCATAAACAGTTCAGTCAGCATAATAATGTTGGATCCTACACCATGGAAAAAGGGTAGGAGGTTTCTGGAAAACTCAGTCATCTGCATTGTGTCACAGAGTCACTGGAACTACTCACATTTCATCTCCTTGTGCAAATGCAGGTTGCTGTATGTGCAAAGAGAGTACCTCCTTTTTCTTTAYTTTCCTGTATCCCAGGTTGTAGAAAGCTCTTTCCTGCAGCTGAGACATGCTAGGGAATTTCTTTGGACATCAAAGCAAAGGTTTATTGAAATCTTACCTTGCACTTCATTTTCTCTTTTTCTTCTGCTAAAAGGGGTGACAAATAACAGGGCCTGCTGTGGAGGTCAGTGAGGAAATGGTGCTGAGAATTCRTTCCCTGGACAGACAAAGGTAAGGCTTGCCTGTCACCACAAAGTTGTTAAGAGTATGAAAGGTATGTTCAGTACGATGGTAAAAGATGGGGACAAATGTTATTCACAGTTTTAGTCTTTCATGAAAAAAAAGGTTTTCCTGTTCTTTCAACTTTTACTTGGGGTCAAGGACAGTTGTCTACCCTACCTTGCTTTTTTCCCTGCAGAAAAAGTAAAAGAGAACTTTCATTGTAATCAACTTTTCTTTTTTTCTTTACAGCTCTCAGTGAGGTATTGTTATCGTGCAGGTGCAGAGCTGGGGAGTGGAGAGCCTGAGTGACTTTTCTGGCCATCTACTTGCTCATGAAGGAGTCAAACCCAACATTTTTGTGATTTGCTGCAGAGCTATGCCCCTGTCAGACCGAGAATGACTGCAATGCAATAGTCTTTAAGGTCATTCCTGTCCATGCCATATTTCCTTTATTCACTTGGCAAGTAGATTCTGAAAGAATTATTTGAAAACCTGACTTAATATTTTGTACAAAATTCAGAAACTGTGAAGCAGCTGAGTGTGGGGCAGAGGAGCATAAGAATTCCTTGGCAGTCTAAATAATTTATAGTAGAGAATGGGACTGTGGATGGAAACAAATCTGCAAATTAGGTGTGGCCTAATCCTCTCAACTCCTCATAGCTGGTGAAAGGCTGTCTCTTGCATGCCTACATAGGGAATGGGCTGACAGGAGATGTGTACCATTGCTTTCATTATTTTTGTGTGGTTTCTCTAATAAGCAGACGCTCAAAATGCATGGATTGACATGTGTGAAGCTGAAATTTTGTAGGAAGGGTGGGACCTCTTTATTTCATTTGCATATATTTACCCTTGGAACAGAAGTCATTTATATGAATTTCCAGGAGGACTGAAAAGGTCATCCAAAGACCATCTTTCAAAGGGAACTCTCAGAAGATATGTATGCAAAACATGCCTATGCTGTCACAAGCAGGTAATTTCACATGCAAAAATATGCTGTTGTAGATTATGAAAAACAAGCTGTCATTCATGCAAGCAGTGGTTTACTTGTGCAGTGAATATCTGCAGATTCAGCCGGGAAGGGACACCTGCAGGAGACTGTCTAAGTCATCAGGTCCAGTTGTCATAAGTGCAGTCATTACATGTATAAGTCTAAATAACTTCATAAAACACCTCTTTGGTGCAGTCAGCATGCTACAGATCTGGTAACCTTTAGGTTAAATATCAAATGACATAAAAGACTGTGATGGGACACATGGGAAGGAGAAGGTGAGATCAAGGGTACTACCTGTGTCCTGGATTCTTCCATTGTAGTTCTGTGAATAACCATATAGTGCTAGAAAGGCCTCTTTCCATGGGAAGGYTTTCAGACTATTTTTCTCTGAGTTTCAAAACTGGACTAGACAAGACTGGTCAGTTTGGTCTGGCTGGCCCTATTGTGAGCCATGGGCTGGACCATGTGCCCTCAGGAGCCCATTCCAATCTAAACTGCCTTTATCATGCTATAATTACTTTATTGTTCTCARCTCCACAACTAGTGTATGAAGTGCTTACACAGTTTTCTATTTATTTGCTGTGGGCCAAGAATAATTTTAATTGTTGACATCCATTCTTAGTTTGGGATACTCTTTGTCTCTGATTTTTGAGCCTTCCTCTAAGGCACAGAGTTGAGAGTCAGATAAATGAGCGCACAAGACTCTATGTTAGTGTTTGCATCACATAATGAAAACAGGCACTTTGGACTGATCAGGTGTTAAATTAAGCACATCAGCCTGGTTCTATGGTAATACAAGAAAAATGCACGGATGAAAATTCTGGGGGTAGAATGACCTCTCTGTACCTTTTATAGTGCAACACTGTAACATTGTACGTTGTTGAAATTTAGACAAATACCTTCAGAATATTTTGAACTTGACACYTGTACTATTTGCTTGAAGGAAAATGTAAACACATAGATGGGAAATGTGGTTATGGGGTAGCCTGAAATCAGTTTCAACTTTCAATTGAAACCAGTGGTAAAATTTAGAATTTAAAATWRTTTGAATTTAGTRGASCTGGATTAGCCACTTTGTRGAATTCATTAGGGAARTTTCCTCTCCCTTGTGTAAGTCTAGAAGARATCTAGTCAACTAAACCCAACACAATGCTCTAAGAATAATCCCATTCATCATAAGAGTGGACAGGTCCTCTCCATCAGTGAACATTTGTGCTGATAGTGTAATTCCAACTGAGATCAGCAGAAAAGCAAGCACCCACATCTAGCTGATTTAATTTTTTAGAGCATAATTAATTAAAGTAGTATCTGTGATCTGTTAATTAAAAGAATGAAATCTGAAATTAGATTTTTGGTAAAACAGAAAATGTGGACTTGGCAAAAGTTTTGAAACTCACATAAGGCTTCTGATAAATTCACATTGGATATGCAGTTATTTGGGGGGTGGGGTAGAGGTTAAAAGAGGGTCTTTTATCTCCCCCACAAAACCATCTGTGAGCCTTTTTTTATCTGACAGGCAGTAGAAGAGGAGGAGATGTGTAGGAAAAATTAAATGTTCACATTGTTCAGGAACAAGAAAGGCATGTGTCTTAGAAGCTGTCTTATCCAAACTTCTGCCTTCCTAAAAGCCCTATAAGCCATATTTAGGTTGTGTCCCCTGAAKGGTATCACTAGCCTTAAGAAACTTTTTTAGCAGTGATTTCAGCGTGTCCAATTACAGCCTGAGAGTCTGATCCAAATATCACTGAAGTCAGTATCTCCACATTCCATCTCAGTGATTGTAAATGAGGGGGTGGAGGTCTACTGTGCAAAGCCATGAAAATATTCTCCCCCGTAAGGCGCATGTAACTAAAAAAAAAAAAAAAATCCCTGATATGTAAACAAACATTAGGATAAGATATTGTTGCAATGTATAACACTATTTAACATGCTAAATTCTGCATTTATGCAGAGAATTTGTCACACCACCTAGTTTATTGATATTTTTTAGAAGTTCTTAGACCTCTATTTGTTATGTGTATCCAGCTCTCCAGAATCTTGGGATTGGTGATTTTCCAAAGTAAAACCCCATGAAAAGTTAAATTGATGTCATATGATGTGGTAATAGATGAACTAAATCTATACATTCACTACCTATATATATGTAARTATTGTGTATAGCTCTAAGATGTAGGTACATATATGTAAGAAAATGAAAGAGGAAAAAGTGGCTATTTAACAGGAATGCCTCCAGAAGAAATATGCCATTGAGTTTTAGAATATTGTTATAATTTCATCATATATCTCTATCAGATTGACACTAAAAAAAAAGCATTTTGAATGTTTTTTATAAAGCCTTTTAAGTATTTGAAAATATCCTGTTGACTTTATTCATCTAAGCAGTTGTCTCTCTAAACCAGTCAAGCGGGGCTCTGATCCAGCATCCAAATAACTCATCACTTGAAAAGCAAAAGAAGTGAAAAAGGGTTTGTGTACAAGTGCAGCACAACAGACACGCTGTAAGAACAAGGTGTMTAAAAGCTGGAAATATTTCTGTATACTGTTCCTGTAGAAGCCAAAACATCTTCATCCATATCTTAGAAATCAGGTATATTTAAATAAGCACTTTAAGAAAACTGATGAGGACATGGGATTTGAAGTACAGTTTCAACAATGTGTCTGATAGCATTTTAAGGAAATTATATTTTCTGTCATTTGMTGAAGATGAATGGATGTGGAACATTTTCAGTTTTTGTCTTTATATTTAAATCTGTTAATTAAAAGAATGAAATGTACACACATTAGATGGGAAATGTGGTTGTCCCATTCTTGGTCTGTAAACCTATGGCAATTATTGATACTAATAACTAGTAGATGAATCCTTGTTAAGTAATGCTTTTGGATTTTTCTTGTTAGGAACAAGATTAGTCAGGTGTTTCCAGCCTGAGATATGGGTCAGAACATAGTAACGATGAAACTTCCTTTTAGGATTTATAGCCTGGAAATGTTCTCAATATATAAAATAAAATCTTTTTTCTCTAACCGTTAAAAAAATCACACTTTAAAATTGATTTCCATAAATTTAATTTTATGATTAAGAAAAACATTATCTCTAATTAAAGTAGATGAAAGCTGCTTAGTGTTATCCAATTCTTGATTTAAATCCTTGTATTTTCTACCTACTGTTTGAAGAGTCTCTCCRGTAAAAATTCATTCTTTTGGTCTGAAAATGTGTGGCATACGACACAAAGCTGTAGTTTATCAACAATGRTGGTTTCTAGTGCTTTAATATTACAGTGACACTTCTCATGATGAGATGAATTTCAGTGTCTCCAGAGCAGAGTGACATTGTGTTTTGGGGGAGAGCAGGCCAGAGGGATGGCAGACCAAAGTTAGTCACCCTGGGCATCAGAAGCACCAGGAATATGCCTCAGCCACAAATTCAGATGTGCCCAGACACCTGCAGGCTTTGAGCTGCATCAATACCAGCAAATAAAAAGGGTCAAGGCCCCTTAGTTTCTGTTGTTGACTGGCAGGGAAATCCTGTGGCTGAAGTGTCTGCACCATGGCAGCGTGGCCTCACCCCCACTGACAATAAATAGACCCTTACAAAGATTCTGTCCTCAGCTGTTCCTGGACTTTGCCAGTGAGTAGACAACAACAGAAGAAAAGAACATKTCAGGGTTTGTCTACAGTATCCAGATCTAGTTTAGCAAAATAGGCAAAGCCTTTTTCAAACAATTTCTTTCCTGAGATTTCCATGGAGAGCAAGGACTTTGCCACATTAAAAATCCAGGTAAATATGGGACAAGATGTGACTAGGGATGCCTGTTGAGTGTCACCTGTTGCTCTGAGAAAGTAATTAATTTGGCTTGTAGGACACCGATTTAAGGGTCTGACAACACCTATGCCTCTGCTTTTGATGGAAATGCTTCCAAAGGTGATAAGAAMATAAATGTACCACCTAATTTTATTCAAACATTGTGCATCTTTGCAGATATCCAGGCAGAAGGGAGGCTAGGTCACAGTCCCATTACATTCCTTTGCAAGTCTCCCTTCAACTCCTTTAGGTTTGTGTCAGACTCAAGGGTATGGAGTAGAGATATATACATTTTTGTCCTGGTTCCAGCCAGGACAGGGTTAATTTTTTGCAGCAACTGTGAGGGGGCGTGGCCAGGGCCCAAAGGTTAATCTATATCAATGCTGGGGGTGGATGCAGGGACTCTCTCCAGGGACAAGAGGGTCCTTCTGGATGACAAAACATGGGGGAGTGTGGCATCCAGTATTTTCTGTTATTTGGGATGTTTTCCGTGTCTTTTACTTTTTAAACTAATATTGTTGCTGTTACTGATCATTTTCTTATCTGATTTATGTTTAAGTAAACTATTATTATCTCAGCCYSTGATCTTTGCCTTTTGTTCCTGCAGTTGGAAGGGAGGGGGGAGTGTGGGGGGCACTGAGTTGGGGACTACCATTCCTAAACCCCAACAATGTCTAGACAGGAAAACTGTGCTCACCTGTGAAAGGAACTGTATGGCTCTTCACACTGCTCATTGAGATGAGCCCATGGTTTATGCTAAATCCCTAAAATTCTTTTGGGCATCACTGACTGATTTCCTATGTCAAAACAGTGTTAGGGATCATGTTAACATTAAACAGGACAGGTGCCTGGGACCTTGTGCTCAGCTCTGGACTTGTAGACTTTACTATTGCACAGACAGCTGAAGTGGGTACCACCAGGAAGAGAAGTTTGTTTGCAGGGGAATGTGTTCTCTCTTTAATTCTRATGATTCTTGGCTATTTTTATGTACAGTATTTAGTTTTCAGACTGATGAGAAGGAGTCTCATTTGTGCAGATGGGAAACGCTTATTATGCTAATAGTGTTCTGCATTGTTAGCAGAGATTATTAGACAGAGATGTTAGAAATGCCTCTAGTGGAATTAAGTAGGTGACAAGGTAAAACGAAGAGATAAATGACAACAGTGATTAGGAAACGGATTGTGCTGAATACATCAATGCAAAGGAAGAGGGGAAAGGGACTACTTTTACAACAAATTGTTTAATCAGTGATGTATCCATGGAAAACATACAAAATGATAATTTACCTAGATGAGACCAAACTCTGTGAGATTATGTGTGATGTTTAATCTGGAGAAACCTGAGAGAAATGTCAAAATGGTCAGCAAGGAGGAAAACCAGAACACCTGAAAGTAACAAAGCCATAGACAGGTTTGMGTTTTATAATTAATGTATTCTGCCAATTAGCTGTATTATGTATGGGCAACTATATATTTTGACATGCAATTTAGTGAAATGTGTCATTAATCTTCTCTGAACTTGTAATACATCAAGAAAATCCAGTTTTAGAGATAGGCACACAGGCTGTCAAGTCACACCAGTCTCTCCTGTTGCCTTAAGAACTGCTGCTCTTTGGCATGTTGCTTTTATACCTACTTCCATTGTTCCAGCTGGAAGACAAGATTTGTGACTGCAGTCTGAGAAATAGGCATTTGGCTTTGTTTCTGAAGCAACACATGTCAACAGCCTAACTGTGCTCTAAACTTTCACTAAATGCTTGATGGAAATCAATGCTCATTTATAAAGYACAATTGCAGCACTGCAGTTTGACATGACAGAACTAGTCATGGTAAATAAATGATTTGAGGAATATGGCTTTTTCTTTGTTTGTGGATCAGCAGTGAATCAGTCCTGCCAATATATTGATTATTCTTAATTATTCAGTATGGGTAAAAGCTTTCTTTGTTGTGTCAATTACCATCACACGGCATGTTCAAACATTGATCATTTCGACTGTTCACACTTACAGTATGTGACAGATCGCTAAAGTTTCTGGAGCCGTTTTGACTCTCTCATCATATGCCTGAAACTTCTATGAGAGGGAGAAGACAGCAAATGATGAACAGCAAATAGTTATAGTCATTACCTGATAACAATTGTTCTTGCTTGCATTCAAACTTTCCTGCTTTTGTACCTGGTAGGCAATAGAAGGATTGCTTTTTTTTTTTTTCTCCCTTGAGATTGAGCATATGTTGAACAGAAAATTCTGATGGGACAAATGCTCCTTCTTTTAGATTATTCTGGATAACAACTGTGCYTTTCCAGTAGAAATAATAATGAATGCAAACATTTACTGAGAACTTTACCAGAAARCTTGTGTTGACTAATATTAAAATAGCTTCCTGAATTTTGTTTGGAATGGGCACACATGAAGTAGCTGTTGGTGATTTTCAGAACCACTGCAGAACCTCATGCRCCACCCAGATTTCTTTTCTCTTGCTCTGATTGTGTTGGAGGGCCAGAGTCCCTGGTCTACCTAGCCAAAATTGGGCACCCCTAAATGCCTAAATGTATGGGTTGGGGTTGGTGTGCACTCTGTAGCTGTAATACTTGTGTGCCTCACAAATTTTAAATTCTCTGAGAGGAGCAAGAACAATAATCTCCTTTCACAGTGAAGTAGAGCTAAGAAATTCTCCATGACTTGTCAAATGTCACATAGGAAGGCTGCAGTTGAACAGGGAACAAAACAAATCTTCTGGGTTGTGGACCCTAAACATACAGGACTTCAATATCCTTTCAGGTTGATAAAGCATGAGATACTTGAGCTATAAAACAATAAAGATCATCATCCACAAAGAGGTGTCCAGAATACATAATGTGTGCTCAGCTCTTTTTGGTGCTTGATGAGAGGGGAAGAGGAGAAGGAAAGGCTTTTTCATTCCTACTGAAATGCAGCTCAGAGCAGATTGTGCACGCATTTCATGATGGTGTAGATGTGAACTGGTGTAAGCAAGGAGGAACCACCCGTGTCCTGTTACGAGAAATTCTTTATTCCTCTCCTTTCTGACACTGAAGGTCAGGCAAGGAAAGTGATTTGGGTGTCCCAGCAGGAAGGGATGGRCTCTCTCCCTGAAGGGAAGACAGTAAGAGATACTTCTTCAGAATGGGAAGCTCTTGTTTTAAACACCATCAGTTTTTACAGGACTGCTCAGTGAAGTTGGATCATTTCTTGCTCAGACATAAAAACATTTAACATGAGGGCCTGGACATGAGCAGCTACTCTTTTGTGTCTCCCTAAAGAAAGATTAGAGCAAGGTGATCTTTACTTTGGGCCACAGCTATGATGAGGAGCAAAGTTACACTGTGGAGAATATTTCTGTATCAGAAGTGTCCTCATGAATCAAATTTGCCTCTGATGATGCACATTTTTTACAATACAATCATTTAATGTCTTATTTTACAAACAGCTGGAACAGCCTTACAAGACAACTTTTTTTTTAAAGTTGAGAATAGACACAGACACAATGTCCTCTTTTTGCTAGTCAGGCCATTCCCACACTGTCACAAAAGCACTGTCACATGCTAAACCTCCAACTGTGACTCTGACCTCTGTCCTTCCTGGACAGTAAAATCATCAGTCAATACTTGAGACTMCTGCAAACAACGGGCTTTGGTGAGAGGACCCTAAAAGCCTCTAATGCTCCAGGAATTTGATCACTGGGAAAAAAAGAAGGCATCCCTGGGTGAATCGCTTCACAATATGAGTCTCAAAAATAACCAGTCAGCCTGTTTCTTCAGTGAGTGAGGTGACTRAGAGGTTAGCAAAATGCTGTCCTGGTCACTTGACTTTCTTCTTGGATCTCTCCCTGGCTTCAGATGTACATATAGCACAGACAGAAAATCCAGGTAATGCAAATTCTTAAATGAAGCAAAAATGTAACATGTTCAGCAAATTGAAGTAAAAAAATGTGGTAAATTAATATTTTATAGTGTATTTTATTTTTTTTTTAATTATGCCATTTCTATTCCCTTAAAGAGCAGTTTTCATAATTTGCATCCATCACAGGAAGATAAATGTTCTGCAGAAGAAAAATTTCCATTTCTATTTGTTAGTTGCAGACCTGGCAACAATTAYGTGCACTTTTTGACTTTTCAGGATTAATTTATTGCATTTTAAAATGAAACAGTCRGACTGACTAAACTCTACTTAGTAGAATAAGCCAGCACGCATAAAAAAATCTGAAAAAAATCATCTGAATTGTTGTATTTTTTAATAGATCTTGACATTGGCTGGCAAAGAATAGATGAATTGTGTGTAATTGGCTAGCCAAGTGCTTACTTTCCCATTAGACAAATAGTAGATGGCCCTGGTTCTCTAGAGCAAATGACAAACTAAAGTGAGGGCTGAGTTGTCCTGAGAGGAGGGCCACAGGATCCTTTAATGAAATTACAAACCTAATTGCATGCTCGTCTCCCTATGTTCAGTCAATGTAATCATGGAAGTGATTTTAGCCCTTGCAAGTATTTTATTCTGCTGATGACTTTTTCAGTGGCTCCAGAAAAGCTCAAAGTAACTACACTCCTAATCCAGCAGTGTCAGAACCTTCAGATAGATGAACAATTCCAGATTTCCATTTGCCTAAAAGAGAATATAGAGGTGCTGTTTTGTTCTAGTAAAACTCTGCAGACATATTTCTGTATTTTCACTCTCCTTTGGGATGATCAGGGAGCTTATAAAGCCTTTTGGTGGAGAACAGAAGGGAAAAAAAATGAGGCATGAGGTAAGGGATTTTTGTTCAAATCCCTGCTCTGAAAAGCACATTGTGACTGAAAAAAACATTGGTTTGGGAATTAGTGAAAGGTAATTCATGAGCCAGCATGAACATGTTGCTTTCCTGCTTCATTCTATGCCAGCTCCCTAGGACTTCAAAGTTTGAATCAAAGTTTCTGCCTTCTGTTAAAATTTTCTGTGAGCTGTTTTTCTCATTCTGGAGGTTTACATCTCCTCCATGGTGATCAGAGAATTTGGTAGCTACTTCCCACCAGAGAAGCTGCTCCTGCTTAAATACAAGCTGGTGAACAGTTCCTTCTCCCCAAGTATTACTTCCTGTTCTCTAAATCAGCCCCGCTGAGCCTTCCACAGCAAAATAATTTTGTAGAGCACWCAATATGACTTCACTGACAGAAACTACTACATGCAGAACTCTTCACAAAGTTAAAAAAATAATTAAAACTTAAAGACTGTGCATACATCTTAAATTTAGYGTTAGGAAAGATTTATTACCGGTCTCAGTGTGTATATTTAAAGTCAGTCTGGTATGTGTGTTTAAAGTAATAAGGTAGACATCAGAAAGTTAACAATTTAATAACAGGTTGCCTAAGAATGCCAGGGCCCTTACAGTGATCTGAATGTAATTGACAGCYATTATTCTTCACTTAGGAGCAACAGCCCACCCCAGGAGCAATGAACAGACAAATCACAAAGTATCATGTTCCTTCTTGACTGAACAACTTCAGGGGCCCACAGTTAACTGCATGGCCTCTTGTTCAGCTGCGAGAGTGTCTTTTTATTTGTTTGAGGAAGTGCCCAATTGAATATGGAGGTGAAACAGAGGCCATTTCTCTTTTCTTCTTTTTTTTYCCCTTTTCCCCCTCAGCCTCAGAAAGGTCAGGAGCCTGCTTCATCTGTCATGCTTAATCAGCTGATGAAAACTCTGCTGGTGCATGAGGTTGTGGCTCCTCTATTTTAAGCATAAATCTTAATGGAAGAATCATTCTGTAATGTGTTACTTCCTGAAACGTGGAGCTGCTCTTTTAGGAGAGTGCTGCAGGCTTTTGGTAGCATGGGTGTGCAGTGTTTCTGGAGCTCTCCCAGGGCACCACGCTTTTGTTGGGTGATATATGTGACAGCTTCCCAATTGCATATGATAAGGCATGTCGCCTCYGACTCCAGCAAAAGGCTGTAACAAAAGGACTAGACATCCAAACTGGAATGTGAAACAAGTCATCATGACTGCAGTTAACAGGATGCTGCTGACTGAGGAATAAAGATGGGAGTACATTTCAATTGCCAAAATGAAATTTCTCGTTCCCCTCCAAGCCATCATATTTCTGATTCAAAGTGTTTGTGGAACAGTTGAAAAATGCTGTGTATCTAGTTAAGGTTGGCAGGAGATGTGCAAGCTTTTATCTAGAGAGGGAGACAGAATTATGCAACATTGACAAAAGTGGTCCTTTGCCCTGGCTGGTGGGTCTGGCTAAACATGATGAGGGGCAGATATTGTGTCACACTGTGTCAGGAGGGCACGTGTCTTTTAAAAGCCTTCTGAAATCCTGGCAGCAAAAGATGTCTTTCCAGTAAAAACTATTTATCCATATACCTGATGTGTTCTATTATTAGTCTTTAGATATGACATATCTTGCATACACATACATTCCTGGAAGGCCCAAGAATTTTTCTCAGGAAGAAGACCCAACAAAGAAAAGCAGTGCCTTTTCTACTGTCACAGAAGACACTCAGAATGAAAAGGGAATGAGTTGCAACATAGAAATATGAAGTCCAAGATGGTTATAGATACTGCAGTTTACCACAGGATGGAGGAACAGAATACCCACCCTCACACAGAATGAAAATAGTCTACAGACCTTCTCCTTTGAATCAGCTTAATCTCCCAGAAACACATGGTTGAAAAAAAAAAAAAAAAGAAGAAAACAGTATGTTGGGACTTTTTGTGGGCTTAAAAATGGAGATGCCTCGAAGTGGCCTGTGCCAGTTATTCTGACAGGAAAAGCTTTGCTACAGAACTGTCTGGATTTCCTAAGTTTTCTCCTGTAGACTGATGTGCAATTAAATTGTTCATTATTGTATCCCTGTATGGGTTGAATTTCTGAAGTCCAGCACTAAGAGAAGACTGCAGAAAAGAACCTTCACACCTGCCCTCTACCCCAGTTTTACCCCATGAAACTGAGAAGTGTTTCTCAATGTACCATGTTATAAAAGAAAATGCAAGTGAGTGTGCAGACAAGCGATGTATGAGATGCACGGAGCATTCATCAGCTCTCCTCTGACACACAGAGTTTAAGGTCCTTGTGCTTGCCAGAACATCATGAGTGCTGCCAATAATTTCCTGTCCTATTGAATGTGGAAGTGCTACYTTGGGTGTAACATACATGATGTACCTTCAGAGAAGCTGAAGAACATTTAGATTTACAAGTACTGCACATGGGCATTACCATGTGTGGAAGCTTCATCATGGCCCTAACACAGCTTTTCTGAACATTCACRCTACAACTTCAAGAAGTCATGATTGCAGTTCTTTTTCCTGGAGCGAAGCCAGAAGCACAGTTTGCAGCTACATGAAAAGTTACAGCTGGAAAGGGCTCGGGAACTGCTATCCTAGTGACAAAATGCAATTCTGCGTGTTACAGCCATGTCCCCAGGATGAGGGCATGTGTGCTCGTGTGTGTGATTCATGTTGCTTGTTCTCCACCTACTGGTGGCCTTTTTAAGGTCTAGAAGCCCTAATGCCCCTCCTATAAATGCTGCGAAGGTTACCACTACTTAACCCCATAAAAATGTGCAATCAGCTAATTGGAAAATTCTAATTAAGCCTGCTCATGGTGCAGACATCCCTATATGAAAGGCACTTTCCTTGTCTTTACGACCAGCTTGCTTGCCACTGGAGAGCAGCAATGGCTTTGGACGAGTTTCCTTTCCCAGTCACCAGAGCATGATGGCCCTGGATGACTCTGCTGATGGCTGCCTTGCTGAGGGCCGATTCTTTTCATGCAGACACCCATRGTTCCTTAGTTTTAGCTGCCCATTCATCCATGTTCCCCCTTCTCAATAATTGCCTTTTCAGAAACAAAATGAACAGGGGTGAACACAGTTATGATTAGGAAAAACGATGACAATTAAATATAATTAATAAACACTCCTATTACAGGGCATATGCATGCTGTGTTTCTAAACTGGACTGAGTCTAAAAATTAGTACACCTCATTACCCAAATGAATTGGAATGACACAGCACAACTTCCACTATTAATACAGCTTAAAGAATTCCTCCATTTTTTCTCATGTATATCCATTTCCAGAAAACTATGTGTTTTTTAGTCAAAGAATATTAGAATGAACATTGCTAATCACATCAGTCCAGATGGCTGGCTCTCTTCTTGCCAAGTGGAAGTATTGTAACCTATTTAATGTGCAATTTACATAAGCTCCATGTTAATAAAGATCCATGAGCTTGTGGACTTTTTCTCTACTCTTTTCTGTGTCACGGGTTCAGTCCACAGAGGCAGAGCACAGTGCTCGTGACTGCCACTGATGCTGGCTGCTGAAGCCAGAACTGCTCAGTACATTGCCCCCAACCTTTTGTCCCTGTCTCCTCACAGCAGTTTGGGATCCTATAATTGATCATTATCCACTTTTGAAGTTAAAAGTACAGTTAGGAGCATATATGCCAAGCCCACATAAATCTGTGGTAAAGGCTGGAGTGAAACATATCTCAAAATAAAATTATCCTGTTACCAGTGCGTTCAGCCAGCATTCTCGRACCAGCTGGAAAGTATTAGTACTGTTTTGTGTTTACGGACTTTTCATCTAAACCTTACACAATTTAATTTTCTCTGGAAATTTACTAACTTTGRGGCTACTGTGCACCCTGTCCTTCAGTCCAAGCAGTATTTTTCGTGTGGCAGGTCACACTATGCTGGCAATCACAACATATTTTTCTGATGGGTGGAATTACGTGATTATAAATTCCTATTGGTGTCTGTGTAAAAAAAGTTTTTGTTGCTGAGAGCACATCTCCAGCAGGTTTGGCAGGTCATAYACTTTCCTGTTATCCAACTGTTGTGTGGCAAGAAATCATAAAACCAAAGATCATCTAACATTAAATCATTAAATCATGGGCTTGGMTGTCCATCCCCCACTTTTTCTGGATCAGTGAGATACACATGGAAGGCAGAGAATACTTTTTTCAATTCACTCTAAGAGTACTGGTGATTTAAAGAAYTTGTTGTGTGTACAAATGGGACAAAGACCAGCTGAAGATGGAAAGCCAGCAAAACTTTTTCCAAGGAGTTTAAAGGCAGAATTGCACAGCTCATTCTACAAGCAGTTCTACCTACATTAACAGTAAAATCTGACAAAAATCTGGAAAGGAGACCACCTGCATCTGMATGTTTTGTATTTTGGTATGTTATTGGCCTATATGGGCTTGCCCTGTTAAAAGCACTAGAAACTTATTAATTACTCATTTCATGTTTAATACTTTGATATTTAATTGGACTATTAACAATTCAAAATGTATTAAAGCCTACTGGGAGTATTCCCAGTGGTATGGGTGTAATGGTGGAGGGTGCACATCTAAGTCTCCTCTGTGTAATAGAGCACAATAAAATGCTGAGGGCCTTATGTTTTTTATTTTTGAATTCAATCTTCTTTGATGCAGCTGGAGTAAGGTTGGAGCTAATGAGATTAAAGATCAGATGCACCAGGATGAGCTTGGCCCAGTCAGGGATTTCTCCTACCAAAAAGCTGACTAAAAACCAAAATTATTTTCTGGAAAACATCACACAGCCTGGAGCTSTCTGAATCTGCTGCTCTTGTGTGTTTTCTTGCCATTTCAGACAAACACAATGTAATGGATCCTTGAAACTTCAGATGTCTGTGTGATGTCTTATTCCTCTACCTTTCACAAACAGGTCATCAACTTCTGTGGGCACATGAGCATGCAAACCTGTGTGTTATATGAGCAAAGGAGAAGTATGCTCCTCTCCTCCACAGGGACTGTTTTAAGGGAAGTCCCCATCCCCAAGATGGTGCAGTCCATTCACTGTCATGTCCTGRCACTGGAAAAAGAACCAAAGACATCTGTGAGAGAAGGAGGAGATTATCCACTCAAAAACTGCACTTTTACTAGTGGTAGATTTKTAGGACAGGGCACCAGACCATCTCTTACCACATTACACAGTAATTATAGGGAAAGTACCCCCTTCTACTGGATGTGCCCAAATTTGCACTAATGTAGTTTCCAGTGTCCAAATGCACAATGTAATCTGTAACAAGCAGGCAACGGGACTCTGATTCCAGAATAGGAAAACAGGAAGAAAAGCAGGCAAATTAAAATAAAGGGACTGGCAGGGCTTTTTGTTCTTTGAAACTGGTGGCAAGATCATCTAGATGACCCATTACCAATACAATACTAATTATAGGAGTATTTAGTGGTTACATGCTAGAAAACATGCAAATCAAACAACTACTTTGCAAAGGACCTTATGAATTTGTCCAGTGTACAACTTCTTACATTAAGGTCTAGGTGATCATCTTTACAAGCCCAGGGACAACCAGTAAAATCTCCCCAAGGGCTGCTCCAGAGGCACAGGCTCAGGTGGCTTCACTGAGAGCTCCAAAGTTCTGGTTGGGACTTTGCTGCCTCAAGGTAGCAGCTGCTCTTGCAAGTCTCTGTCAGGGCTGATGTAGCTAGAGTAGCTCTTTGTTTTGGAGAGAGGGAGGAGAATTGATAAGAAGACCCTCTACTGTGTCCCTTTCTGACTAGTTTTCTGTGAGTCTTTGAAAACAAACAACTCAAACACTGAGAAAGTATTTTCAAACATCACCAGTCTCCAAGACCCCAAGCATGAAAATTCAGGGAATTTTTTTTTGCTGACAGGAAATTGTCACTTGCATTTCTGACAGATGTTGTCTTGTTTGGTTATTATTTTGGGTTTTTGCCCGTTTTAACTGAAATGTCAAAATATCAAAATATCCTTTACATGTGTACAGGGAAGACAAAATTACTCAGGAGTGATTTCTTCTAACCTTTAGAAAACACCCCCATAGTCTTCTACTGGCTGCTCCTAACGCCTCCTGCTGCTTTAACCTCTGTTTTCTTACAGAAGTGTATGTTTATGGCATTTTAATCAAGTCTCCTTATTAAATGTGTGAGCACCATTTTATGTGAGGTGAAGGTTTGAGTACAATCTACATCAACACCTCACAGAGCCTGGTGATTATACATAACCTACATAACAGCTTTTCTGTTACACTTTTGACTAAGTTCTCACTCACTTCCTAAACCTTGACAAGACAGGCAATCTGCYTTCCCATTACAATCTCATGCCCACTGCCCACCATTACAGTCAGTTATTAATGAATGAGGTGACTACAAACTAAGCCACGTTTACTGGTACCTGCTAGTACCAGCTAAGTCCTCTTTATCTCTTAATATAAAAAAAAAAAAAAAAAAAAAAAAAAAAAAAAAAAAAAAAAAAAAAAA
>NW_026623238.1:1430042-1503491 GCF_030028575.1 Malurus melanocephalus
TTTCAGTGCTGGACATGGCTGCTAAACTTGGGCAAATATCTTGCATGAATGAATGAATTTTTACTTCAGTAACTATTGATTCTTATTTTGGACATTCAGATTATTTTTATTATCTGTTTCTGGATTTGATCCTGATCTTACAATTTGTTCTGATTAAGTGAGCCAATTCACCTTGTTATTGTGGTGGTAGGAACTGGTCCTTCYATTACTTCTGTGTATTGGTGTTCTCATGAGGCAGTTTTACTCACTCTTAAAAATGATTTCTCTAAACAAAGTAGAATCTCAATGCAACCATGTCTTGTTAAACTATCATCCAATTGAAAAATCAGGTAAATAGAAATAGAAACATATTTCTGTTCCATTTGCTCCATCTGTTCTATCAGATTCTCCCCTAACAGTTAGGAAYATCGCAACACCAGGATTTATCAACTGCCTCTCAAATTCAAGAAAGCTAATTTTTAACCTGCTCCTTTATAGCCAGCCTCAGGCTTTAAATCTCCCCATATGACCCCAAGTAATAATTACTGCAATTAGTCCCTACCCCTCTGGGATAATTACTAGCATAAACTGAGCTAACTTTCCTCAAAGTTCCTCTGAAAAGTCATAAAGAAAGAAGGGGAAAAAGAAAGAAAAAACAAACTCCACTAAACAGCTGAGGGAGGAAAAAGGCTGTAGACGCAAGCAGGCAAAAGTAAATGGGAAAAGGAAAAGCAAGACAAGACAATTTTCCACATTCCATTCCTGTGTGCTGCCTCTCTCCCAAGCACCACATATGTAACATTCCTTCTTGCAGGCAACAGGCCTCCCTACCCCAGGTGCCATCAAAAATTATAGGAGTGGAAAAAAAAGAAAAACTCATATCTTGAAAGAAACCCTGTTTTTCATCAAAACAGATTGCTTTAAGGCAGMCATCTGACTGGAAAGAGGAAAAAAAAGAATTAAAAGAATCTTGTTCTCTAAATTTCTATGTAATGCTCAGCCAAAGGAATAACTGAACAGTAATGAGCAGGAACTTGAATTTACCAAGTTAAAGGGAGAAATATTMCAGTGGAATAATTTGTTAAAGGAGATTAGATTGAGGTCAACACAGCCCTCTRTGGTCAGCAGCAACAAAAGGAGAATCAAACCGAAATTCATTACGAATCTACTACCAGGAGTAGAAATGCCATATCCAATGATTTCAAAACTTGGTTGTGTTCAGAATTAGTGTAACACCTGAAGATTTTGAATTTCTTTTTAAAATAAATAGCACRAGCTGTTATTTCTTTAAAAGCCTTCTGTTTAAACAACATTAAAATACTTCTATTTTATTGTAGCTTTTTTTTTGTACTGTGTGACATACAAAAATATTTAAAGTAGACAAATAAGAAACCCTCATAGAAKCACACAGACATGATATTGTTTAAATAGTCATAATTTTTACCATCTCCTTTTTCTTASTGAAAATGAAATACTGGTGAATTTCAAGCAGTACCTGAGTAGACCCACATGGACACAGAGCATATTCTCATAACAATACTAAAGCCAGCTCTGCTGCAGAAATAAACTACCCACTTCTGCTTTACTGCAAATCTATAAATGCACTCAATCTAGCAGGAAATACAATGAAAGTAGTTTATATAAAACAATTATTTTCCCTGTGAAGAAGGGAAAAATGATTGTAAAAAGAATCTTGATATTATTTCATGTAACTTGTCTAATTGTACAATGCCCTAATTAATTCTGATTTTCTGGACTCTATGGGGAGATCCTGGTGTCTCCTATTATTGCCCCCTTTTTTTTTAAGAAATATGTTGGACCTGTGTTCTGAGTCACAAATATCAATACAAGCACTGACCAGTTACTCAACTTTCCACATCTGTGTGAATTTGGAATGATCACAATGAAGGAGAAAAACTGCTGCTATAAAATACTGATTGCTGTACCACTTAAAAAAGAAGGATAAGCAACGCCTAAATCCTCACATAATGCACTCCTCACATATGGTTAATGCAGTGTGAATTCAAATGAAATATAGAAATCTAAATCAGGGARAGCAGATCATGGCTGACATCAGACACTGCAGGCATATTTATATTTTCTTCAGTATTTCCTCAGAGCCCAGGGACCACAGCTGACACATATTCAAATGAGGTAATTCCATATCCTTGAAGTCTGTGTGACGTGTACTCGGTCACTTCAGCTGGATAAAGTGATATGCATAAGAACTGCCAGCTTCATTAAACAGAGTGAGACATAAAACCTCATGCACCTTTGAGCATTTGCAACTTTCTCATTACTGGCACAAAATATAAATGGTAGAACATGCAGTTGGTGGGTTAAAATATTAGGGTGCAAATACTCATCATGAGGGCACCAGATCCTATAGGGAGTCTGTTCTAAACAAAAGGATTATAGGAATAACTCACACAACATCTCTTATGATACACCACTCTGAACTTCAGAGCAGCATTTAAGGTTCAGAGAAACATAAATGAACAGTTAAAACTGTCCAGTGTAAAAGTACCAATGATACAGCTGGAAGGGACAACAACAAGATAAGCATGAGTTTTGAAATACATTAGATATCATCCAGCCAAGTTTACACAATTCTGCTTCATAAATAAAAAATACTCCATTTCATTTATTTAGATTATGTTTCTTTTGTATCTGGGTCAAGGGGAAATGCCCTGCATTGCAGATGAATCTTAATGAGAATGCACACTAAACCACTACATTAAAGCTATTTCGGTGTTTGAAAAGCAGTCAAGTCCTTCTGTGAAGGTGCAAAAAATGTTAAAAATGTAGAAATTGAAGGAGGTAATAGGGTACATGGTGGCACTGCTAATCTGAGTGAGTGTGGGTACATGTCACATACCCATGTGGGTGTGAAGAAGACTATGTGTGGGAGGACATGGGAAGAATTTGACTTCTGTAAGGGAATTCAAACTTAACATCCCATCTAGGAAAGATTTTTTTTAGCTTCAAATCTAAAAATGTGGCCTTGAAATAAAATCTGCACATCACCTCTGTAAATTTGATTATTTTGAAATATAAACAGAAGGATCTTCCACTCCTAGTTTTTATTGTCAGGAGAACTCAAAATTAATATTAAGGGATGCAATGTGTAAAATCTCAGGGACATGCTGATTTCTCAAAGTTAAACCTATCTACAAATMTACACAGCACTTCAAGAGGGATGATTTCTAGTTCAGATTTGATGGCAAAGGTTTAAACTTTCCTACCAGTTTCCAAGTACATTTCTTACCTTTTATGCTAAAAAAGTAYGGGTTTGATCAGTCCTGGAGCCAAAGAGCCTGACTGTAAGCAAGAAAATATAKATATGCATGAGAGTTCAAAGGAGGATTCTGCCTAGCTAACACCCTTCCACTAGACAGTATTTTCACTCGAGGTTGTGAARCTGGGAATATAATTGTATTTCTCATCTGTACTCCCCTATGTTGAARCAGTGTGGATTTTAACATACCTAGAGAAGAGTGTGGGTAAGTGGAGAAATTCTGGGAGGGAATGTGTCAGATCTACAGCTACACACAGTGTTAACACATGCTTGGACTCCCACTCTCTTCATTCTCTCCTCTACATCACCTGCCTGCTGAGTTGAACATCTTGGAGGTGGTGAGACAACACCACAAGGAAGGACTGTTTTCCCAGCTCTGGGGGAAAACAGAAAAAGTGTAAATGGGGCAGCTGATATAAGGAAGATTTTAGCTTAGGACATAACTTCTGCATTTGGTTTGCAGCATTCAGCAACAAGTTATGCAGACAGACTATACTGCCACCTCTTTCCCAAGCACAAGGAAGGTTTAAAGCATGTTGGAATATCAATAACTCACTGAAGATATTCCCCAGCTGAGCATGACTTTTGCTGCCTACACGATGCAGTACATTCCTGGGTTTTGCACGCATCATTTCTTAGCATTTGTTCAGTTTAATATGKTGTGGATTCTCTAAATACCGAGTCTTCTGACTTCAAAAGCACCTTTTAAAACATGGGTAAAAGTACTGTAGGCGATTAGATCCCTGAAATCATAGAACCGGATCAGGTGTTAAGTTATTTGAACCAAACTCCCGTCTTTGTTAAGTTATTTGACCCAAACTCCTGTCTTTGGAAGCAATTTCTTCTAAGTACTTTCCAAGACAATTAAAGACCAAATATTGTACACACTGCATTTAAGGCCCTCTAATCAATTTTAAAGATTTCAYAAGGTGCTGAAGAGGTAATTAGCTATGATTTCAATAACTACATTAGTTGTCCCATCTCTAGATTCTTGCCGCCATGTAAACGTATATTTTTCCTTTGAGTCTTACCGCTCAAAAACCTCAACTATTTACAAACAGTGAGAAGTAGGTCACTCCCACTTCTTCAGATCCTGAAGCTGTACTGATGTAAAAACATAAATGCATCCATGTTGAGTCAATTTTTATTCTCTCAGCTATCTGTGGGACTGAAACCTAAATAAGRAAATGTATGCAAAACTGTAGACAGAAATGGTTGGAGAGAAATGTATTACAAGACAGTTCYTAATCTATCCTTTTATTATTGTCCTCTCCACTTTGTAGTCTTTAAGACTGTATTAATTTTGTATCTATTTCCCTTTCCATATCACTGTTCTTGCTTAGCAAATTTTATTCCTGTTCACTAGCTAATCCTTGTTCAGTAACTAATAATTTCTGTCTTCAGCAATACARTATTCCCAAATAATCACCTTTAAATTTTTATCATGCCTGGCSTCCCTGGATCATTATTTTCTTTGTGCATTTGAAAATTACTAAAAAACTATAGTTACTTTAAACTATGAACACAATGGAAGAATAAAAATTTCTTTCCCATTATAAAAATAACATAGCTGTAACATTTCTTATAGCAGTAAAATATAAGTGATTAGAGATCAGAGCAGGTAYCTGAAGTGGTAAGATCCCTTAGTCTCACATGAGACACATCTGACTGTTTTAAATTCTGATATTAATCTCACAAAACATATGGATCTACAACAGAGGCAGTTTTGTTTGTGCTCCCTTTTTTAATCAAAACAGTGAGAAATATTTTGCAGTACAAGTTCTCAAGTTTATTTTGGATTCTCCCTTTAGGACAAGAAGTGGTATACATTTAAGTGGTTTACATTTAAAAGAAGTGCTATACATCAAAAAACTTGAAATATCTACAACTCCTTTAATCAGATAAATCTGATTTTTGTCCCCGGTTCTCCTCATTTCATGGGCTKCATCATCAATGTAATGTGACATGGATGTTTCATGATTAAGATGTAATGCAGTGATGACATGAAAAGGGAATCTCAGGAAATGTGTGCCGTAGGTAGATGTGCTATCAGGGAAGACCTTGGTCACWTTTGTATCCCTACAGTAAGTTTTCACCCAGGCAGAATTGAAAAGCTTCTGAAGAATTGGTGGCAGCCCACTGTGGACAGATAGGAGCAGCCTCACACTGACAAGCACTGATCCTCATGGGGATCTCCAAACCTGATATCTGTTGGAGGGACAGCTCAGCAGGGAATAAGCAAGCCAGGAGGTGTCCAGAAAGTATGGATGAAAATGTCCTTCTCCAAGTGATAGAAAAGCCAAAAAAGAGACATRGTGTGCTGGACCCGATTCTCACCAACAAGGAGGGAGGCAATGGTAGRCAATGTGAAGCTTCAGAGAAGCCATGGTGGAGTTTGAGATCATTATGGTAACAAGGAAGGAATGCAGCAGGCTCACTGCCTKGGGCATCAGGAGAGCAGACTTTGGCCTCTTCAGGAAACTTGATAAAATACCATGGAATAAAGTTCCAGAGAGAATGGGRACCCAAGGAATCCAGTAATATTCAAGCATCACTTTCTCCAAGTGAAAGGTACATCTTTTATGAGTAGGAAATCAAGCAGAGGGAGCAGGAGAGCTGCATGGATGCACAAGGAGCTTCTGGCAAAACTCAGATAGAAGTGAGTTTGTATAGAACATGGAGAAAGGGGCAGACAACTTGGGAAGCACATAGGAATGTTGTCTGAGTGTGAAAGGATGCAAGGAAGGCTAAGGTYCATTAAGAGTTAAATCTGTCAGGGGAAGACAAGGACAAGAAGAAGGGCTTCATCAGTTACATCGATAGCAAAGGGAAGACTCGGGAAAATGAGGTGGATTCCCTGGTGACAGAGGATACAGAGAAGGTGGAGTTACTGAATGTCTTCTCTGTTCAGTCTTTACTGCTAAGGCCAGTCCTCAGGAATCCCAGACCTCWGAGGTAGGACAGAAAGTCCGGAAAAGGAAAGACTTTTTCTTGATCTAGGAGATCAAATTAGAAGTCATTTAGACAGAACTGACACCCACAAATCCAGAGTCCTAGTGAGTTGCACCCATGAATGATGAAAGCTGGCAAATGTTACTGGTAAGCCACTCTYCATCATCTTTAAAAGRTCATGGAGAACAGCAGAAGCRCCTGAGGAGTGGAGGAAAACCAGTGTCACTTCAAAAACAGCAAGAAGGAGGACCCAGGAAATTACTGGGCTTCAACCCAGTCTAAGCATGTGGGAGGMATCTCTAAGCATGTGGAGGAAAAGGAGGTCAGCAGGAGTAGMCAGCATGGATKCATAAAGTGGAATCATGCTTAACCAATCTGGTAACCTTCTATGGTGGAATAACTGGCTGGGTAGATGAGGGAAGCGCAGAGGGAGTTGCTCACYTTGACTACAGCAAGGCTTTTGACACTGTCTGCCATAACACTCTCACAGGAAAGCTCAGGAAACACCCATTAGATAAATGGGCAGTGAGGTGCACTGAGTTGCAGAGCTCAGAGCGCTGTGCCCGAGGTGCAGAGCACAGCTGGAGCCCTGCAGCTAACAGTGCTCCCCAGGTATCAGGGTTAGACCAAACTGGAAACGGGGACAGAGTGCACCTCAGTAAATTTACCCACAATACAAAACTGGGAGGAGTGGCTGATACACAACAAGGCTGTGCTGCCATTCAGCACGACCTGGACAGGCTGCAGAGTTGGACAGGGAAGAAATGATGAAGTTCAGCAAAGGCAAATGCAGGGTCCTGTGMCTGGGGAGGAATAACCCCGGGCACCTRCACAGGCTGGGGCTGACCTGCTGGGAACAGCTCTGAGGAGAAAGTCCTGGGGATCATGCTGAACAAYAARCTGTCCATGAGCCAGCAGTGTGTCCTGGYGGCCARGAAGGCYRAWGGTRTCCTGGGGTRCATTGGGAAGARCATTGCCAGCAGGTCACWGGAGGTGATGCTGCCCCTCAGCCCTGGKGAGACCACTGGAGTTCTGTGTMCAGTTCTGGGATTTCCTGTTCAAGAAAGACAAAATACTGCCTCTGGAGAGGTACCAGAGAAAGGCTATGAAGATGATGAGGGGACTGGAGCATATGTCTTTTGAGAARAGGCTGAAACTGTGTTTGGCTTGGAGAAGAGATGACTTAGAAGGGATTATCGACACATACAAATATTTAAGGARGGAAGTCAAGAATATGGACAGGACTCTTTTCAGTCCTGAGTCAGAACAAAGGGCAATGGATGTAACTGATGCCCAGGAAGATCCATCTGAATATGAGGAAAAGCTTCACTATGAGGCCGATAGCAGTGGAACAGGCTGCCCAGAGAGACTGTGGAGTGTCTTTCTCTGAGGATAGCCAAATCACACCAGGATGCTATCTGCTCTAAAGGTCTTCTGAGGTGCCCTTCAACCTAACAACTCTGTGATTCTGTGCAATTAGGCCCAGAAACCTTTTGCACCTTGATTCATGGACATACATACTTATGCATATCTCATGAATGTCAATAGGATAATCATTTGCACCAAAGACTAGTAATATATTCTCACTGATCTTATTTCTCCTTGATTTTCTCATTTTCCAGACATTTCCTTCAGGCTTAGATGGCTCACAGTTTCCCTTCACTGTTGGTCTAGTAGAAAGTCATTTCAAGCACTGCAGGTCTGCCTGTGGTAATGACCATGCTAAATGCCATTGTGTGGTTTGGATCTTCACAAATCAATGCTGTTCTGTTACCTTCTTTCTTTCTTTCTCAAAGGTTATAGTTCYAATAATTAGAGTGGCCCCTTGATGAGCACATTGAGACCCAGTTTTCACGCCTTAATGGCATGATAAGAATAATATTGTAGCTCTTCACAGCAATGATTTTTTAATACAGTGTTAACTCTGTATTGTGTAAATTTAAAGTGTGGTTATTACACCCTTATATGCCAGAAGAATTTCACTTATGAGTGAAATGAGGAAGATTTTACCTCTTGAGACATACTAAAACTCTGTTGAAAGAAGAAAACTTAGATGCATAAGCCACCTGGACAAAAGACCTCTTTATTTTCAGTTTCAATCAGCAATAGGATTATTAACCAGGCTACCAGACCAGCAGGACAACCTTCCCTTAAGCAGTGACCCATAACATCTGAACMCTGGGCTGTACCATATGACTTCAATGGGATTTTTGACTGTGCTTAAACACATATACTCATCTGGCATTCTGAARTAGTTATATTGTCCTGAATAAGGACTCAATTCTAGCAGTGCAGTCAAATCAATCACTGTAGGAATAAATGCAAATAATACCGACTTTAATACTTTAAAAATGCAGACACATRTATCTACAAGCAAAAATGGTGGTGACTGATCTATGGGTAGCCAAAAGCAGTGGGGGTAAACCATTTATGTTGAGTCCTTAAAGCTCARAATAGCAGATTCTTCTGATTTTGACAAGGCTGAATTCCTGTGCAGTTGAGACCACAGGGGTCTCTGTGAGGAGAGGGCAGGAGGGACACATGCCAGACACAGCTGGTTCCAGCTGGGTCCAGCCAGCACCCATGGCTCCACCAGAGGACACAGMTGATCCCACCCGCCCCTTCTGGGAAAACAGAATCACAGAATCTTTTCGTTTCGAAAAGACATCTAAAATCATCCTGTCCAGGCATTAATGCAGCACKGCCAAGTYCATCAYTAATTTTCCTCRRGTCATGTCTGTTTTACCACAGCAGTAACCAGTGACCAGCCTCCTTGTTTTTGTCTCAACCTGGGTACCTCCTCTTCTTTTGATTTTTTCCCTGGTCCTGCTGTGAGGGGTGAGGTGGGGAGTGGGCTGATGGGGAGTTTTGTTCTTAGCCAAGCCAAACCCACCACACTGGGTGTAGTTTTCAGTACTGTGCCCTTTGCACTTTGAATACCTGAAACCCTTTGCTAATTTTAGTCTACAGTTTTTCACTTGAATGTATTGTGAAATGAGATTGTGAACTTGCAAAACAATAATTGATACATATTCAAAGTTTTTTTCTAACTTACAGAAAAGCATTATTAATTGATCTTTAATCGCAGAATTTAATGGGATTTAAAAAAAAAATTAAAACAATAACAACAACAGCTATTAAAAAAAACCCACAACACCCCCAAACCAAACAGAAAGGAATGAGAAAATTACCAATGAGAAAGAGTGATCGAGACATGATTACTCCTCTTTTCAAACTGTTCCATCTAAAAAGGGAAAAATATTGCCTGCATAGCAGAAACAGACTCCARAAATCACTGTAAATGACTTGAGGATCTGAGAGGACTGTTCTGGCCAGAGATAAAGTGAAATATGAATAATCTTAATTTATCTTTGGGCAGTTCTTGATATACAACTTAAAATTCTTTGAAGTGTCTCAAGAAGTTTAGTGCATAAAGGAAATACTCTCTGAACAGACTTTTTTTTCAGAACAATTATAATTCCATAGATTCAAATTCCTCCCTTTTTACAAGTTTAAACAATAAAATGGAGCATATGAAAGCTTTTTGAGTGGTATCTTTTGGATATAAAATCAGTCCTTTAAGTCAATTTCATATTTTTCATATGTTTTGAACCTTCTAAAAGGAATATCTTCCAAAACTATATTACATGAAATCCTGGGTTGCAAAAAAATTCCCATGAATGTTGGTTTTGTGTTACTGCTAAATTGCTTCCAGTACATTAGATTTGTTTCTTGCATAACATTATATTATCCAGTGCTTGTGCTTCTTCACTGCAATTTCTATCCCATACTCCTTTTTATTCACCCCTGGGGGCAGGGGATTATCTTACAGATACTGCCACCTGTTGAGGTAGAAACTCAGAKGACTGGTTTAAAATAATTTTTTAAACTAAAATTCTGGTTGAGTTTTCTTTTGGGATTGAGAATGATATCTCAAAGTCCAGGTGCCTACTGGTTGGAGCCAAAGGATCTGCTCCACCCTGAGAGAGGCAGCAGCAAAACTGTATTCCATTGAGTATGGACAAGCAAGTGAAGGAAGACTCTGGCTCACACTGGTTTTGTAAACTCCTTTCCTCTGTGTGCAGAAAAGATTGTTATCATCATCTGGGCTGGGCTTCTGCTTGTACAGTCTGTAGAGTTTCTTATAAAGTTAGATTAAATCTGAGTAATGGGAAGGACCTCTGGTGATTGTGTCCCTGGATGCCAGAAAAAAAATCAGTTGTGAATGAAGAAACTTGCCATCTTGGCCTTTAATGATACAGAAGTACACACTGAAGCAGTTGATGTAAAATTGTGACAAAATTCACCCAACTGAATGCCTCTCCTTGTAAAATYAGTATTTGACACAAAGCCTTTTTTATTAAAAAGAAATAAAACCCCAAATGTTCCAAATAGTGATAAATTTTCGGGATATTTACATTTTTTAAGCACCCTAATTTGTAGGTATTCAGCTACTTGTTGTTGATTTTAATTTGACGGCCAAATTCTTTCCATTTTCCTCAGACCTGTTCCCCCTTTGCAAAAATCACTGGTTAAATCACTTTGACTCTACTGTGGCAAAAAGCAAGTTCTTTTCCCCTTGTTTCTTTAACTCTTTTCTGTATTTCCATGTCCTGTTTGTTAACTTTTGAAGCAGCCAGAGGGGCATGGCCAGGATCCTGGGGTTGTTCTGTATCCACCACACCATGTGCAGTGGGGATGGAGGGTGATGGCATTTCTCCTGGTTTGCTGTGTTTGAGGTCAGGTGGCACTGGGATCCACGTGGTGAGCAATCGTGGGAAATGTTCACCTGTCTCGTGCACTCTGTAATTGCTGTCGTTGTTGTTATTGTCCATTTTCTTCTCTCATTGCTGTTTCCAGTGACTTGTTCTTGTCTCCATCTGTGATCTTTAGCTTTTTGTGCCAATTCTCCTCCCCATCCTGCCACAGAGGCTGTGGGGAGAAGTGAGAGAGCAGTACATGATCTGGGGTGTTTCAGTGGGAGCACTAAATTGGGRAATACCTTTCCTAAACTATGATGGCATCATGAAAGAAAAGGTTCAGGAGTGAAGCAGGATTAGGCCAGAGACTGCTAATAATTCCTCTGTCTTCTTTCTCATGAATATTAATTATTTGCCTAAGGTTCTGCAATTTTGGCAGTTAAACTCCACCTTTCAAGTGAAAAAAAGGGGAAAAGACAAAGAGGCAGGGAGGCAGTGGGAAAGGAAATTCCTAGAAGCATTCTGACATTTTTGCTATCTCTTTTCCCAGTGTGGCAAAACAATCCATAGACTAAATGTAACTGTAAAGAGGAGACTCAAATCTTCTCAAATGCATACTTATGAGACACATATATATTATGTCCAGTCAGAAATTCAGTCATTGTTCAGCTCTGAAGAATGAACTCTTGGGAGGYTAGCAGAGAAAACACAGAAGGAATGCTTGTTACTTTCCAAAAAGTATTTTAAGGTCTACATTACCAATGACTCAATATAATTGAAATTAGGGCAGGTTATAGGTAGTGTGACCTAAATTAAAATTTACTGAGTTTGTTTATCTAATGGATTTAGACAACATTCATGGGAGCTGACTGTGTTTATTTGGTACAGAAGACAAATCATGAAAGTATTGTTTTGGATTACCAGTATCTCAAGTTTTACTTGAGAGGGTTACAGAGTAAGTGATCACTTACTCTGTGATCCATCATGAAAATAAATAAAAATGAGAAGTACTGAAGAAGAAAGAAGGATTTACTTCGTGCTGTTTTCCAGAAATTAATGGGAAGAAGCACACAGAACTGTGAATACTATTTTTCTTGATGTATGAAGGTGTCCAAATTGGCCAATTTCATATTTTCCTTCATACTCGTTCTTTCTGTTGCTGGCCACCTAATCAGTATCTGCACCCTGAAAGATCATTAAAATGAGCCAAAGTGCATGTTCATGGAAGTAGTCTTGTTATACACTTGTAATGTGTACACAAGCTTCTCATGGTATAAACATACCTGTTATATTTGTAACACAGATCTGTGAAAGAATTTGGTAGCAAAGCATCATTTCAAATGAAGAGGACTAGTTCCCTGAATGTTTGTATATGTGTGTTGGTAATGATGAATGAATGGCATGCTTCTATGTGTATTTTGGCAGTGCAGGAGTTGCTTTGCTCCCTGYTCCTACTGCATGTGTGTTTTGGCATGCTGCTTTAGTGAATATTCTGAAATAGCACATAGATTTGTAATGCTGAGCCAGGGTTTGCATATTCTGTTCTTTCATAGCACTAGGAGGACAAGAATAATGGAAAAAGGAAATGGGATATTGTTTTTCAAATTTAGTGATATAAGAATTTGGGGCAAACTGGGAAAGTGTAAAAAAACTTTGTATCACTATTGGCTGAGAATTGCAAAACTAAACTGGCTGTGATTTAAATTGAAGAAGCAAACCAAAATGTCTGAAACTGAGCCAAAAAAATTCMAGAAATGTCAACCCCTGCTCATCTCTCAAAGTCATTGAATCCCTATATGTGAGGTATTAAGTTGCTTTATAGTGACTTTAAAAGTTTATTTGAAATATCCTTATCCTAACTGTGTCTGATTCCTCTATTGGCTGCATCAGGGCATATTAAGAATAATTTCTACAAACAAATGGCCTTAAAGTGGCTTGACAGGGATCTTACCCACTGAAGCCAGGTCTGCCTTACTCCCTGCCAGGCCAGTGACTACTGAATCAAGCAGGGAGAAACATCACTTTCTATTTTGGCCACCTACTGCACATAAGAGTGAATATGTAGCTAAAGCAAAGTGCTGGCTGTTGAAAGGTCTGCTTTATATTCCAAGCTCTACCACTAAGTGCTAATTTCTGACTTGGCATGAGTATTTTAACCCCTGTGTTCACACCTTTTTCCTCATTACAGAGTTAGGCTGGTGTCAKCTCACAGGCATGATAGAAAATCATATATTTTAATAATTGTAGATTTCATTTTAATAACCTTTAATAAAGGTTCCTATTAAGCAAATATTAATTATGAATCAAGTTTTCTTGGGGCTTAGGATAAGAGCAGGACAAACTTACTGAAATACAATTTATAATCTTCCTTACAGGTTTCCAAAATGTTGGGAGACCCTAAAAGCTTGTAATATAGTTTTACATTTCTGAGATGAAATTAATGGGATCAGGACTGACCTTTCCCAAAAGGAAACAGGGGACCCCTCCTTCTCTCCTGTCCCTTTCTGCTGAGATTCAAAATGCTACAMTGGAAGTTCATTCTGTGTCTCAGTACAGATATATTGAAACTTTCTGAAAAGCTGTATCTGTGAGAGGTGTTTTTTTTTTCTCTCCACACTTCTTTGTATTGCTTCGAAGATTATGAGGAAAAAAAATATTCTGTGCAACTTGCTAATAAAAGTACAGAAGTTTGGTGTGGGAGTAGTAACTCCATCCCAGGTCTGTGCCATAATAACAGGGCTATGCTATTCTCTTTGGAATAAGTAAAAAGGAATAATATCCCATTGCTCACTTATGGCTATTAGAAAACTTACGTTCAAAACAATAGGCAAAGCCTTTCTCTCCCTTCCCTGTTTTGGTGCAATAAGAGCTCAGAAAACCTCGAGAACTTCAGGAAATTAAGTCAGTAGGTACTTGTGGCAGAGATGTATTTCAGCTTATATACAATTAAATAAAATTACAAAAGAAAATGAGATTTTTTAGTGTTTCAAAGTATTATTAGTTTAAAATACATATAAGAGAACATGTAATGGTAATGTGGTTAGACAAAGCCATTTACCTGTCTATACTCCTGAAGTCTCCCTTTGTTTAGKATATCTGTATCTTGGCTCAAGTTTTTGTAACACCATTAATTCCATCTCTTTTCCCTGACAAGGGTWTCCCCATGATGGATTTGGCACCCTAGCGAGTATCAGTCACAAATCCTAGCAATGAGATAAAGCAGCAGGAACAGTTCCAGGAAGAAGGCAGTGGGTGTCTCTGAAGATTTGTAACACTCTGGTGTTTTATTCTGCAAAAGGTTCTTATTAGTCATAAATTTCTCACCAGGTATTATTGTTTAGGTCAGATATTTAATTACGTGTCTTCTAACTCTCTTGAAAAAACTTACYGACCTGTGGGACGTTTTCCCTTCATTGTATTGACTCAGTATTCAGAGCATCTCATTTGGCATCAGGAAACTTAAATTCACACCAGATAAGAGAGAAATAGGATTTATATGTCTTTATTGTATTTGCCAGGCACCAAGCAGACAGCAAAGCCCCTCCAGGTCAGCATTTCAGGGCTCTGGAGCCAGCTGCCTGCAGCATCCAKGTGGATGTGGGAATGTGCTGCTCTGGGGCAGCTCTGTTGTTCTGTGTCAGGTATCAGAGCCTCGTGCTCCACTCTCCCAGTCCAATAAATCAGTTCCTTGTCCAGCCTTTTACTCCTCTCTGCTATGACACGAAAATGAATATGAATTACAGTGGAGGTCTATTTTGTGATCATACAAGGTCCTGACTCACAAGCCTGATCTGGATGTGAAGGTCTGTGTACACTGCTCTGCTGTGTGAAACAGATGTTGAGGATATGTGGGAGTGGGGAAACTGGAACAGGACATCAAAACAGGGTCTGGGGCTAAAGAGAGGCTTTGAATTCCTAAGACTCATTATCTTCTTTCTAAATCAGAGAGGGTGAAATTATACATCTGTGATTTCTGATTTGGCTACTAAGTCATCTCTAAGATTCTTTGCCAAGGCTTCAGCTTTTTCAGAAAATGCAGCTCTGTACTCCCAGCATTARAGATAGGGTGTGAATATACCTTTACAAATCTCTCAACTTCCATTGTTAGAGGACTTAATTCTAATTGCAACTATAGACTGAGACTTAATACAGGAAAAWTGTTATCTTCTGCTGGCCTACAAGAGGTATTTTACACCATGCAGAAAGTGAGGGGCCTGAATAATCTGTGGCTATGACTATTTCTGCATTCTTGTAAAAGTGTTCAATGAAGACAAGGCAGCAGGGCAAGTCTTCTGAATGCAWCTTGTAAATCAGCTAACTTTGGTTGTGAAATTGAAGCCACAGATAACCATAATGTAGGAAAAGGAAGATATGGTGAAGAAATTAAGATTCACTRTGGAGACAAAACGATATATACCTCTGAATTAATACTGATTAAACTAAACATAAACTTAAACATAAATTTTTGTTRGTGACACTTGTCATTTGAAGCATCACTTTTTTTTTTCTTTTCTGGTTGTATGAACTGCTTTTATGCTCAGAAAGGAAATTTTATGAAAACAGCATTCAAAGATGGACAGGTGATGTTTTTCCTATGATTTCCTTAAAACAATATTGTATATAATGAAATAAGCCTGGCTTTTGKGCATGTGTCGTAGACAAGTTTATTTTTTGAAACAGTTGAAGTTCAGAAGAATAAGAAACCCTTAAGCTGTAACACACTTYGTTCTTCAGGGAACAGAGGTGGGGGCTTTAGCACTTTATAGTAATCTCCTCATCAGGGAAGGTATGTCTCCTGTCTGGGCTGTGTCACGCTCTATTTGCTTTTGCAGTTTTGCCCTTTGGACCAGGTTCTGCCACTGGTTACACTCAGTGGTGCTTACAGAAGAGTACAACAGAGGGACAAATTTGGTTGTCTGTTTGTAAGCAAGCGCCCAGGGAATGACACGAGTTGCCTTATTAGGCAGCACAAAAGGAAATGGTGCCGCTTGGCAATCCTCACTGTTCCAACCACCCGAGTCTGTAGTCACTCAGACCTCTCGGGCCTGTGCTTTTTCACTGTAAAACAGTGAGCCCTTGAAAATACAGTGCTGGCTTGGCAAYTGACCGCTGCCAGATAACAATTGACACCGGGACTAATTTAGTAATGTGCAGTTTTAGGGAGTGACATTTACTCTATCTCCTGGTGCAACTGATACAAAGCATGCAGCCGTGGCAAGCCCTGCATGGTATTTGCAAAGTGTCAACTTGAAAGAGTCAGGCTGCTCTTATGTCTGCTCTCAGAGGCAATTGCTGCAGCCCATCAAATCAGCCTTCATGWAATATAAACAGGGAGACGTTCCCCGCCATTCAGGGTTGCTATTCTGTGCGGTTGCTGGTTATATCATATGTCAACACATTGTACAGATAATGAAAATGGGGAGTCTGAACTTGTACGGGAGATAAAGGTTTCCCCGGAGAAGCAAAATTACAGTGAACCTGTCAGGCACAGATTAAGGATTTTGCAAAATAATCAGAGACACAGAAGTTAGCCCTTTTGATATGACTGTTAGCTGTGGTATGACTTACTGTGCAGAATAATTCTATTAAATTAGTTCATTAATATGTAAGTAATAACAATCTCTGCAAAAAGGACTTTCAGCACAAAATACCAGTAGTTCTTTCAGGATTTCCAGGTGGGTGGGCTGAAAGCTATTGTGATAATGAYTGCAGAACTAAAGTTCTCACAAAAGAAATTTTCACCTGGATTTTTGCAGTAGATATTTCGAGGTGAGGTATAAATGAGCATTATCAAATCCTTGGATAAGGATATTATTTTCATCATTTCTTACCTTTCAGTGAAAAGGTTGTTAAGCAATGGAAGGTTTCCAAACAGAACAATAGGAGGGKGTGTGTGTGCAGTTTTACTTTCACTCATTGATTTTTTGCCAAAGCAAAATGCTCCATTTTCAACAATTCTGCAATGCTMTTTAATAAGAGATGCAGTTGTGAGCTATTGCTGTGCTGAGAACAGGATATCTTGTCCTGATATCCAGCCACTTCCCCAGCCAGGATCACTGAGACCCTGCTCTGGGGCTACCTCAGTCCAGTCTTCTGATAGCCACACACCCTGCACGACTCCTTCTGCTGCAGAGGCCCACAGGCAGCATGCAGACAGACAAATGGCAGCACAGTTTCCCCTTGGTGATTGCTTCCTGGTTAGCTCTAACCCTCAGGAAGCTGATTGATCTTAATATTAAACACTATCAAAACTTGCAACTCTATTTCATGGAGAAGAAACACCTGCCTGGGATAAAGATGTCAAAGTTGTTACCATTACTGCTGGTTGCTTTCCATGTCATGTATTTTTATCTTTTCTGTTATGCTGTAAGAAGTTCTCTTCAAGAGTATGAACTTAGAAAGAAATCACCGATAAATAGCCCCCACAATAAAAAGTTTCTACATAGGGATATTGAAGAAATGAAGCAAAACTGATGCCAAAAATTTCTGTTAAAATTTCATTTCTGAAAATAAGAAGTATTTGTAACTAGAAAAACTTCTAGCTRTGAAGTTTTAATCAATCWAAAGATGCTTAYGGCACATCTCTATTAATTCTAAAARTATYTGCATGYTTCACTGAAGCACAGACTGACCTGTGARCTGTGCCAGTCTCAGCTCTTTCTCTGTATCTGTGTCCCTGTACTTAATGTTGGAACATTAAGAACACAAAACGTTAAAATGTTATGATTTCTTCTTTTACTCCTCTGCATAATCCCATAATGAGAAATCACAAAATCCACTGTGGGAAAATCATGAGGTCTYCATGGTTTTATTACTCATTTCTKTTTYTCATTCTTKMAYTAATAGCATTGCTGTTGTCTTAAGRCAAGGGTTCCATGCCCAGGTCRATGATTAGCCTCCTGTATTTATATCATAACTTGTGGATCAAACTATCCCAATTTCCAGAAGCCTTAACTGGCTGAATTCAGCATCTGCTAGAGTGAAAACAAGCTCCAGTTATTGTGGCAGAAGGATGCTGTTCTTTGTTGGTTATTGTGTGGATAACAGGAGGTTTTGGAGGGAGCAGGAGGGTGCTGGTGTGTGGCACAGGAACAGCCTGCCCTGTCAGATCTCAGCCTGCAGACAGTGCCCAGTCTTGAGGACAAAAAAAGAGAAGTAAAATGTCAGAACCTACTTGTGTCCACAGCTCTACAGAACTCTGCAGGGAACAATTCAAAGCATTCCTTAATCAGCTTTTTATTCCCACTGCATTGCATTTATGTTGCAGGAGTGGGATGATGCATGAGTTTTGAAAGAAATTGTGGGAATATTAGATATTAGAGAGAAAATATGTCCATTTAAGTGCTGTCTGCAATTGACAGAAGTGTAGATCTTACTGTGACAGGTACAATTTTTCTCAAATGATTTGGTAGGTTATGGTTAATAACTTATTAGCAATCAAAAATGACTGACCCCTATGTGGTTCTGTCTTAGTAACATAATAAATGAATAAAAAAGGGCAAAGGAAATGCAGAAATGTCATCACTGTCACATAGCTGAATCACATAGACTACCCCAWTTGCCAAGAAAGTGGTGACAGGTTTTTCTGTAGGTCATGGAGKAGGAAAAGCCTGTCCAATTTTAAGGTCTGCAAAAAAGTAACATTTGAAAAGTTTTATTTTAACCCTCTTCATCCTTTAATTTAGGCTGGGAAAATGTGTTTAGTTTCAAAATTGCCTGGTTTTCTGTTGGCAAAATCTAAAGTTAAATGTTTCTGTGGTGTTTGAAACCAACTCACCGAATAGTTTCTAAGTTAGAGATCACTAATAGTGGAAAAAAATATCTTTTCCATTAACTACAGTGAGGTACTTGAGCTTTTAAAAAAATTATTTTCTTTTAAAAAAAATTATTATATTTAGCTGTCAACAATATTCTGTGTAGGCCAAGCCCTTCAGAAAACTGATATGTCTATTCTCTTTGAAGACAATACCCTTTATGTTAATTTTACAATTCTTTTGAGGCCAAATTGCCTGTGATGAAGAAGATTTTTCTTCTTGTTGCTTTTAATGACTTTCTTTTTTTGAGATGTGGGGTGTGTTGTTTGTTTGTTTTGTTTCCTTAGSCAAAAGCAGAAATTAAGCAACATAAATAAAATTCAGATCAACATTAAACCCCTCATTTTGTGTMAATGACCAGATTTTTGCCACAATTTTTCTTTGTGTCATTTCATTAGATGGCTAAAAAATAGCTAAATAGCTAAAAACTATAAATCAGATTGCATCTTTCCACTTTTATGATGCTTGGTTTTAGCAATGTAAAGTGCATTGCACCATTAAGTAGTATTTTGTTTGACCTGTAATTCAGAAGATATTATTGTGTTCTTCCTCAGARAAGATATGAAATTGCCAATTTGACAAAAAGTTGTAAAGGACTCAACTTTTTTGAGTCAGTTTTGGAAAATCACTGCTTTATTTGACTTTCAGTGATTTGCAGGGATGTGAGTACTCCAAAACTGTTTCTTTRCATTCACCCTCACAGGGTTTGATGTAACCCTAATCTGTGGCGCTGGAACTCCCACTGCTACTCTGCTGAAATAAGAGCTTTACAGACATCACAACAATCATGGCACTTCCCTGGGATTGTTTGTTCAAGATGTTCATATTTAGAAGACAGTGATGTGTAATGCCAGACTTTTCCCTATCTCCAGGGAACAAATGTTGGGAATCGGTGCAACATTTTAAGCAATAACTTGGCATCTTTTAACACTTTACATCATTGCTGGTAGGAAGCATATTTGTACAGAGCTATAACAATGTGTGCAAGACAAGCCCGATGTAAATATCTCATGAGAGAAATGTTGGCTGTAGCTGTCTGAATTAAATCATATAACTTCCCGTATTATGTAAAAAAAGGCATCCAATTTATAAGATTTTTTTTTTCCTAAAGCTGCTAACAGAAGGTTCCAGCATGCTGTCATGTGATTAAAAAGACAAAAACTTKTGTTTAATAAAGCTCTTAATCCAGACATGAAATCATTAAAATAAAATGGAGAGATGATATTTTGGATGAGAACTCAAGAAATTTGGGTGAAATCCCATCTGTGCTGTAAATTTTCTGCTTGAACTTTGAGAACTGATTTAATCTGTATTTGCCTTAAATCTGTCTTTATGAACTTAAGGTGATGATACTCAATTTGTCCTCCTTGGGGAACAACCTAAGAAATGCMTATGTGATTTGGAGCTTACCTCCCTCATTTCCCATAATACTAAGAGTACAGAAAGGAATTTAAAAAGCGAATATCTGACTGGATGAATACTTGACAAGTTGGTAATTTTAATGCTATTGTACAAAGCTGGTATTGTATGTTAATGACATGCCAGCAAATACAGCCTTTTGAACTGGTGTATTCTCTAAGTATTAGGTTGTCATTTGAATCTATTCATTACAGCTGACATTCTGGAAAAAGATTATTATTCTAACTCAGGTGCTCTTGAAAATTATTTCTATTTAGATTACTCCATCACAAAATCAGAGGAACTAAGGCCATGTCTCCACAGTATTGAAGCAGTAGGATCCTCACTGTGATGGGAACATGTTGCTAGAATATGGATGGTAATACAGGAGCAAGTACAATAGTAGTGTGAAAACTGTTCTATCTGTTTTCTGGGGGGCAAATTTCACCTTCCTAAGTGCTGCTACTGAGAAAAGTTGCACAGTAACCTTTTGCAGCAATGTTTGTATCACACTGTAATAATGGAGTGAATGCTTATTGAATGGAACCAGGAGACCTTCACTACCTAATCAGTTTATTACTCTTTTTAAAGTGAAGTTGTTTCCTCCAAAGAAATAAAAAAAAAAAAAAAAAAAAAAAAAAAAAAAAGAACTTTTGAAATTGACAACAGAAAATAAGACCAGAGACGCTCACAATCATTTTTCATTTGGCCATATCCCTGAACAAGATAATTCACCTATGCTTCAAGTTTATCCTTGAAAAGTGTCGCTGTTTTCAGAGATAAGCCTAAACCTAGAAGCTGAGATCAAGRGCAGATCTCATTGCTGTGGCAAATAGCACTGTACACCCAGATTCATTATTACTTGTTTTCACAGTCTTTATAGCAGCTGAATTTGTGGAGCTACTTGCACTCTACAAAGGGGTTTGAATGGTTTTAATTAAATGTTGATAAAACAGAAAAGGAATCTTGGGATGTGAAAACAAATTAATTCTGGTCATTAGTCACCTGACAAGCATATTACAGCACAGAATTTTTATAGCTCCATGGATGCTTGTGAAACTGGAAAGATGGTATTCTAAATGGATTCCTTGTTAGCTGCTTTGAGTCACTGTGAATATCACTTCAGTTACCTACTAAATTACTGAAGCAGTTATGTAAAGTGCTTTCAAGGCAGTACATTACCATGCCTCTATCTGATTTTGAAAATGAGTTCTGAAATCTGAGCTGTAAAAAATACAGGACCAGCTTAGTACAGTTCAGAAACCACTGCAAAATCTTGAAATGAATGTAGCAGAATGTTTTGGTGACATGCAGCTGCTCACTGCTCTTATGGACATGGCAGAAGTATGTCACATATCCCCCCTTCCACCRTGCTTTGTTCTTTTCTGTTTGTTACATGTCACATGAAGTTAACAGTTGCCCCCTGCTTTTTGCATCCTATATGGTACTACTATCAGCTGAGAACAAAATAAGTCAAGTGATAACATAGGCTACACTGCTTTAGCTAAACCTTGAGGAATTAGGATACACATCCCTCTGATTTCATACATTGATCAAGGCTGTTGTTTGATAAGGAAATCAGTCTGTGTCAATGCARGAGTGTGACATATACAGAACAAACTCCTCCAGGTTCCCTAAAAACCTGCTACTGAGGTGTGTGTTACTGGGATTACGAGGGACACACTATGCTTTCTATCTRTATGCAAACTCTGTTGGCAGTTCCTGCAACGAGTTGTACCAGATCTGAGAATTACTTTTACCAGTGTACTGCTGCTTGAAGTTCCTTTATTTTAGCTGTTATGCAGAAAACATCTTCTTATGTCAGTTTATCAGCACAGACTATTACAGAGACTAACGGATGTTTGGACATCCAGATTATATATTAATTTGCAGTAAAGTAGCAAATTGGAAGAGAGCATAAAGTAAATTAACTAAACTAGGCCAGTAAGACTAATTTCTTTATCATAACACAGCACGTTGTGATCATTAGATTTTCCACCAAGAATGAATCTTGCTTGTTTTTTGTCTGTAATAGAGCTGACAAAGTAAAAAGAAGGGAAAAGAAACGAAACATTTGCATTTTCCTGGCTGACTGACACAGATTTAGAAACCCTTGAAGAGGGAGTCTGCCTAGTGAGCAGAGAGGAAATTGGTATTATTGACACCAAGATCACCTTCCCTATCTGACCTTTAGGACTCTGGAACTCATGTGAGTAGCAGGCTCGGGAAACTTGGGGAAGCCCTGAACAATCTGTGTGGAAGGCAGCTTGTCTGCGTGCTTGCCCTGATATTCAGGGTCAGGGAAGGTTTGGGCTTCTCTGTTAATAGAATAAGTCTGCACAGAAGGTACCRATGATACAGGTGCCTGGGTGATGCAGGGCAACTAGAATTTTATTGAAGGTCTCTATTTCCAAGAGATGTTGAAAGTTTAAAAGAAAGAAAAAATGTTTGATCAGAATTCTTTGTCCAGCAGAACCTTCCACCATTCCTTGGGCAGAAGTCACCCTTTGGCTGGGTGGGAATTTGCTGTCTTAAGGTGAGTGCATTCCAGCTATCCAAATACTGCAGTTGTCTGTAATGTGGCAATRCTACATGTCTGCCAGGGTATCAGCATGGCCCCCCTAATACCCATCTGCACAGAGCCAAAAAAATCCAGTACAGAACAGAGTGATAAACTTGCCAGTGAAATACTGTATTCCTGAAGTGCATTCCAAAGAAGATCTGCATGGCAAAACTTTGAGGGAAGGGCAGAAGAGGAACAATACTAGCAGCTAGCAATGRGAAAGCTCTTTTCGTTTCAAAACCCTGTGCCTATGAAGCTAGTAGCTGTCACCTACAAAATGGTATTATCTCTAGCAGAGGAGCATTAAGCAGCATTAAACAAAAGGAAGAATTAGGTTCATTATTTTAAATTGATTTATCTTAGAACTATCTTGGAATATAATGCAATTTTTAAATAGTGCATTAAGGAAATAAAATACAAATAAACAATTCTTTTAATATGATTGACCAAGAAACTSCTGTTGGTTAACTCTGACTGGGTGCCAGGTGCCCACCAAGGATGCTTTATCACTGCCCTCCTCAGCTGGGCAGGGGAGAGAAAGTGTAATGAAAGGATCGTGGGTCAAGATCAGGGCAAGGAGAGATCACTCACCAAGGACCATCATGGGCAAAACAGACTCCTGTCAGAGAAATTAGTTTAATTTCTTGCCAATCAAATCAGAGTAATGAGAAATAAACCGAAATACTAAAACACATTCCCCCAACATTATTCCTGGGCTCAACTTCACTCCGATTTTCTCTCTCTTTTTCCCTGAAATGGCACAAGGGGATGGGGAATGGGGACTGTAGTCAGTTCATCACACATCTCTGCCATTCCTTMCTCCTAAGGGACAGCATTGCCCCCATTCTTCCCCTGCTCTAGCCTGAGGTCCCTCCTAGAGGAGACAATCCTCCATGAAATTCTCCAGTGTGAGCCCTCCCCATAGGCTGCAGCTGTTCATGAACTGCCCCAGTGTGGGTCCCTTTCCACGGGGTGCAGTCCTTCAGGCACAGGYTGCTCCAGGGTGGGGTCCTGGTGTGGCCACAGGTCCTGCCAGAGAACTGCTCRGACACAGKTGCTGCCAGGAGCAGACTGATACAGTTCAAATACTGAATTGTGATTTTAGCTCTAAAAGAATGATATAGTTCAAATATTGAATTGTGCATATCATTGTGAAAGATATACTGTGCAAAATAGACTGCCACCCCCAAAACAGAAGGAATAAAATGACAAAATTGGAAACAGACCATCAATGTTTCAGAACACATATTATGGAAGAATATTTTGAGGTAAATGATAATTTATTTTCCTTCACATCTAAACTCTTTGTGTTGTCTAGGTTCAAATTTCAGGACCAGGAGCTGGCAGACATTTGGTAGGAGAATGAGAAAAATATTTCTTTTATGACATGAGATTGTGCTGTTAGTTCAAAATGGAGATCCAGCCAGTGAGCCCTGAGCTCAGATCTGACTTATTCTTCAAAAACAAAAAACCCACTTTGTAAAGCAGAGTTTCAATTTTCTAAAATCACAGTTAATAAATTCCCCAGCTGCCTTCTTGTTCTATAATCCATTCAAATCCACTTTTCAAAGACCTGAGGTGTTATGATGCATTGTATTTTCCTCTATCTCTCCTACCAGTGACAATAAGACCTCTGATTCCCAGAAAGTCAGTCAGCATGGAACTCATCTCACACCTCTCGCCCTGTCACCTGTGACGAGACAGCTCACAGAAAACCCAAGGCTTGCTGGAGCAGTAAGACAGGGCAGAAAGGTGGCTGTGATGGTGAGGAAAATGCAGATCTTTTCCCATAACTGAGCTGAAACAGCATGCGAGTCCCATTGTTTTTATGTACATATTTTTGGCAGTAAGTGAATTGGAATATGTTGTTTTCTGCTACCACAGAGAGCCATCCAGCACTTCAGTTAGTGAACACATTATTTTATTCTGAGGTTTTACTATTACTGCTCCAGATTCTGGTCTGCTTGTACCGTCTGTAAGGAGACATAGTAAACAYGGTCGATTTAATCCCACTCTATGAGAAAGAAAATAAGTATTTTTTTCTCACAGAGAAGACTTAAAATTTCAATTGAGAATTCTCAGCAAAACTAACTTTGACTTGGAGGCTTCCCATGTTTTTACCAGGAGATAAGAGAGGGAAAATACTTTTTTGGTAATTATTCTCAATATTTTCCTGTGTTTAGAGTGACACTAAAGCAATTTTCATGGAAGGCATTTATGAAACAGTTTGATTAGGCGGCAGGCACAACAAGCAGTGCTGTTTGGAAGGTTCACACTTGCGCTGGTTGTGGAGCTTTGAGGCACAGAGCCAGAGGCCAMGTGACATTAGCTGCTCAAGAAATGCACTAATCGCCTTAGAAATGCAACRCCTGGAGAGTCTCTTAGGTATTATGTAATGGAAATTGTAAGGRAAAGGATAAAAGTCAAACTTTGTGTATTTACTGAAGATTATTGACGTAGTTGTGACATCATTGACAGACAGTCACAAGACACCTTTTGTGTGCGTAGTGCAACAGCCAGTTGGCAATTAACACAACGCCACCCAGGCAGCTGGAAATGTGGTACTGCACCTACAAACATGCTTCAGGAGGTATTTGCCTGGCAGCCTTTCATACTCTGTGTGCACAAGGTGCCATAGGAGTGACTATTGGCCTTGTAGTAACTACAGTAGAGTCACCTGAAGGGTTGGCTTTCCCCCCTCACATCAAAAAGGACATTGAGGTACTGGAGTGTGTCCAAGGATGGACAGTGAAGCTGATGACAGGTTTAGAAAACAGATCTTATGAGGAAAAGCTGAGGGAGCTGGGCTTGTATTGTCTGGAGCAGAGGAGGCTCAGGGGGGACCTCACTGCTCTCTACAACTACCTGAAAGAAGGTTATAACCAKGTGGAGGGTTGTTCTCTTCTGCCATGTCTCAAGTGACAGGTTGAAATGAAATGACCTTAAATTGCACAAGTGAGGGTTCAGATTAGCTATTAAAAAAAAAAAAAATCATTGAAAGAATGGCCAGGAATAAGAATTCCCAGGGAGATAGTGAAATCACCATCTCTGGAAGTGTTCAAGAGGCATTTGATGTGGCACTTGGGAATATGGTTTGGAGGTGATCATGGCAGTGCTGGGTTGATGGTTGGGCTGGATGATCTTGAAGGYCTCTTTCAAACATGATGAATTTGTTATTCCCCACAACTTCTTTATGGTTGYCCAGCTTGAAACACAATTGTTTAAGCCTGCAGAGTGTTTTTGTTAGGATCCATGCAGTGAGAAAGACTCCGAAAAATGCCAATRGGCTTTTGACRTATTTGGGGTATTCAGCCATCTCTWKRMTRRRTACAGKCTAGGCAAGCATAAGGGAAATATGTTAAGGAGGTAATTAAGTTTGTGGTAGGTCACGACTCATCCAGAGTAGCAGAAATCCCGAAGTTAAAGAGAGCAGTCCTGATCTSCATGGAGACATTCAGCACACAAACATGGTCCCTGGGTGAAACAGTTAAGTGGCATGATGTCCTAAGAGATTCACARCTCCCAGAGTCCAGAAGGTGACTGCCAGAAGCCCAAATTTGTGAACAGAGAAGTTTTGATATCTAGACATATGATACCTAACTCCCTGATATTTGAGAGTTCCACCACAAATCAGTTGAATTTTCTAGGCTGGATTTTATAGATATCCCCTCTATGATGAAGCAAACTTCTCTGTGGAACAACAACTTTTCCATGTGCCGAATGGAAATCTTATGATGGGTGTGGGAGGATGGAATGAGTTTAAATGCAGTTCTTACCTGCTTGTATTAAGAGCTGAGAAAAGTAAGAAATTAAAAAAGGCATGCAATAATTYTCCTATGAGTGAGAAGTTCGGGTGAGGTATTAGGGCTCTGTGCAAATCTGTTAATTTAATTGAAACTCTACAGCTGCTCCTTTGCCAGAATTCACAAGCCTGATAAACAAGTCCCACGAAGCTTGTAGGCTTCAGCTAGCAAGTCCRCTGCTGTTCAGCTGATGGCCCCATTCTGATGTAATTGTAAAAGCCATGGAGTCTAAATAAAAAGGACAAAAACAAAAGAGATAGAAAAATCTCTATAAACTAGTAAAGATTCTGTTGGCAAGTCTTAAATGCTGCTGCTAAGCTTTGTATTTTTATCACAGAAGAAAATGATAATGTGGTGGTAAAAGATAACTTTAACTAGACACAAGATAGAAAAAGTATTTAGGAATTGCTGAACTGAATCAGCTTCAGTGGACTATGTGCTGTGGCATTTGCTCTTGATGGTAGACAATGCTGCAGAAGTGGGAAATGGGGTGATAAACAACCCTGGAACAGGAAAAATCACTAGAGTGGGGACTTCAGCCTTCTCTTCATGACTCCAAACAGGTCTTACTGGGACCCTAGTCTTGGAAAAGAACACCTTGGCCTTAAAAGATGCCCCTCTTCTTGATTTTATTGTCAATCCCCCATTCTTACCCATGCTATTGCCATGCAGGCTCAGAATTAAATCAGGAATAATTTGGTGTTGCAAGATAAGAAACAAAATCATCTGAAAGTTTATTCCTTTCTACAAGTCAAAGCTTCCCCTGCTTTGTTCATCAGTTTTATTTTCTGAAACCAAGGCTGACATTACCTTGAAACACCACACTGCGAACAAAGGACACCTCTTTTTTCTTGTCCTGTTAGTGACTACTGCATTTAGCAAGCACAAGGATTTGAGGCACAGGAAGGAAAAGCTTGGGAGCAGATACTTATATGCCTTTCCCATACCAAAGAATTGAAAGATTTTTATCTTCTGAGTACAAAATGAATTCATTAGACATTTCATATTCTGAAAGGGGACTGTGCCCTTTTGCRGAACCTAAAGACTTCTCATCTTCATCCATGGCAACAATGAATGATGAGCTGTGTTTCTACCCCCACTGCCAGCTAGCTTCATATTTCAAGTACCTCCATCAAAGCAGAAAACACTATCAAATAATTATGAAACAATGGGATTTGATGGACCTTATCTTATATCTTGAAAGAAACTGTTCAGCTGAAATTGAGAGCCTTATTTTCCTGAAGTAAGAAACCCTTAACAGCAAAGAAAATAACACACTGGTTCCAATCCTGTAACTTGATGTTTCTAAGAGCAATGTTAAATTCTAGTTCAGAAAAATTTTAGACAATAATGATTCAGATTGCTTCTCTATTTTAAACTCATAAAGAGCTCAGGAAGAGTTTGCTTCTTAACTGCGAGCCATGGTGTGCAACCATAGTGATGCATTTGCTATGGAAAAAGGATTAAATTCATTCTACCTACTCACAAGGTAATCTGCAGAGATTTGTTTGGTACATGCTTCTCTTTGGCCTCAGGTCTTGTCCATGCAGTGCCCTTGGAAAGGTTGCTCTGCAATCCACTTGGCTGTCAGATGAAGGCAGAGCCTCCACAAGTGCCTGTGAAGGTGATACAAGCATGCATTGCATTGATGGACAGCAGAGCAGGATTGTGTTCAGCCCACCAGGAGAGCCAAGCCCTCTCATGCTTAAGTGTTCTGACTGAATAAAATTGCATCAGTGGTTTTGTATCTTCCAATTCTGCAAAAAACCATGATCGCCTTGACAGACACTGATCACCAAGTACCCTAAGTGAATACATAAATTAGTTCTTTGTCTCCAAGAATAAATACACTTTATAAAGTGCTATATAAATATTTTTTTTCTGTACTATTTTATTTTTTTAAGTTGCTTTACTATTGTTTTCACAGATGTCATATAGTACCCCACCTTTCCTACTATTAGAATATTTCACTAGTGACTAGTATTTGCAAAACAATTAAAGAGTAATGGAAGCTTCTTCACCTTTCAGTTGAGCACCCGAAATTATTTAGGATACAATGACTAAAGCCTTGGTCAGACTGTTCTAAACTGATCTATTTTGCTTATACCTTCACATCTCAGAAGTGGAATTTRTTGGAAAACATGAAAATATTATTTGTCGAATAGCAACCGGCTCTTACTCTCTTTTGTCATGTGTCTGAGTGAGGAAGGTTGATATTAAAGCAGGTGACAGATAAAGCAGAAAGTTACATCACAAGGTTCAAAATATAAAAAGGAAACAAAAACATTAACTAATGCAAACACAAAAGAAAAAAGAGTTTGTATTTCCGGAGTATGATATCACAGAGTTTTCTGGGACTTGCCCTGCATCCCTATAATCCCTAATAGCCTTAAAATTCTAAATCAAAACTTSAAAGAAATCAATGACAATTATTCCACCTATTTCAACATTTTCTTCTTACCAAGAGACACATATAAATAGCATCAGTTTTACCATGGTTTTAAAACATTTGTCTCTTCATGGAGAATAGTATTACAAAAAACAAGAGTTATCAGTTGTGAGAGATTTTCCTTGCAGAATTGTGGAAGGATGTTGACAACAGCAATGTGATTTGTGACCAGCTTCCATACAGCAAAAGGTTTTGGCCACGAAACAGTGTTTGGAAAAGCTCRAGTCAGAAATGGAATATAGGGGAATGGGGTCAGTTACATGTAATGAGTGGGWCCTGACCTGTCCTGTCTGTATGGCTTTGTAGCAAGAACCAGGAACAAACACTAATTTAGAACAAGAGTTGCCAGCTTTTTACATCTCCACTGTTGCCAGGCCTAAATGTTCAGAAYGAGACCTCGGTGGGAAAAGGGCTTATGGAAGTCATTTGCCATTTGAATCGCTTGGCTTGATGGAGTTGATGGGGCAAATGCAGCATAACGCTTGTAGCCTGCTGGAGGCTTCCAGCCATTGAAGTAACAACTGGCAATTTTGCCACATTGTTTTCAATTAAAAGAGTATATCTAAGGAAAAAAAAATAAAAAGGTACAGTAGAAAAATGATCTTGCCCMCACCCTTGCATGCTGTTTGACACTGAGCAGGGCCTGGCCTGGGCTGAACATTTTGAGTGTTTGCCCAGGGAGCAGCAGCTCTGCCACTGACAGCACCTCCGAAGGCAGACGAGCACACAGGTGTGTGTGTGGGTGGGGAGTGTACAACTGAGGAAGAAAAATAGCAAATGGAGAGATAAACCACACAAAGGGATTATGTTTGAGCTTTGTTATGAAAACTCAGAGACAGCAAAAGCTGTAAAAGTTACTTGCTGTTCCACATAATGAGCTAACTGGTACAAGATTGTGCAAAGGCCCAGGACTCCTCCATGTTTCTTAAGGACAAATGAATGCCTTTCATTTTCCTAGAAGAAAAGTTCTTGTCTGAATAGATATGAGTGATTTTCCTTCCCTGACATTTCTTATGTGAAAWTCTGAACCGTGTTAAAATCTTTGATGCAAAAATTTCAGTCACAGGTCATTCTGTATGTAAGGTTATATTCCCTTGGTTATTTAGGTCTGTATATTATACATTCGTAAGCTTTTTACAAGCTCATTTGTGTGTCTCATGATTAAAAATTCTGTTTATGTTTTTTCGCTTGTCAAGACATAATCAGCTTTCATGCTGTGTCTGTGTGATATCTTCAATAATCAGTTAGGTTTATGRGGAAGGCAGGAGCAGCAATGCTGTACAAAGTGCTTCTTGGGGATGAGACCGAAGCTGTGAACTCCGTTTTCATTCTGCTTCACTTAAAATCTGAAAGCTGTGGGCTGCTGCCAAGGGAAGTTTCTCTAACAGCCTGGACTCTGTTAGCTAACTAGCTCCCCCTCTTGAAACTCCAGAAATGCTGACAGGAATCAAGGATGYAAAGAGGAGTGAAATGAAATCCATCGCTATTGGAGTTTTCCCATTTTAATAACGGTTGTGGATTTWTTTTCTCCTGTGTAACTGACAGCAAGGTAATGTCCTTATCTTGCTGCTGCTGGTTTCTGAACTGACCTTGTGAGGATGTAAAAGGGGTTTTGGTGTCTGTTGCARAGGAGTTCATGGCTGCAGAGGCCATCCTAGTGCCCATGTCCAGTGGCAAAAGGCTGCAGAGCTCCCCGGCTGTAGGGCCCTGGGGAAGGATGGTGGAGGACGAGGATGGCTGGGGGACAGGAGGGATCAGCCCCKGCTCGGGACTGCAGAACACCCGGGCAGGAAGGGGAGCGCCCATCTGTGCAGGACACAAACATCAGCTGTGCCTCCCGGGGCATTGGTGCCTGACAATGAGCCCAGCTGACAGCAGAGGTGGCAGCTGTGCTGCTGCACCGCTCGGCTCTGCCGGGAACAGGGATAGTCATGCAGTAGGTAACCACAGTCCAGATTCTCTGCTTCTCTGGGTTGTTTTTTACTAAAACAGATATTCGGTGTATGGAGAGATTTTGTTTTAGGTCATCAAATGGAGAGGTAACGAGCCTGCAGCTGAGAGAAAGGTGTGTTTGCTGTACAACAGATGCCACTTTTCCACGTGGGTTTTACATAGAGCTGTCCTTGGCTGAAAGTTCCCATTCTGGAAAAGTTGATATGAAGCCAAGATGGACAAAGGGCAGGAGATGGGAAGTGCTCTTGCTCTGTAGGGAGGGGTAGTTCATATATGGAGCTGCACTCAGCCTTCATACTACACTATTCAAGAATCCAAAGGCATTAGATGAAAAAATATTTGTCATCCCTGCCATAYCTGAAAGAATGAACATTAGAACTTAGGACACCTCATTTCCAGGTTTTTCCTGGCAGTGAGCTGTAAATCCAAACTCTTTTTGTTTCTTCTTCCTCTCTCCAGTACCATGAAACTTTCATACCTTTGGACAGTGGCCCACTTTCAACAGGAAGGACAGAGTAAGGCCGGTGTATAATCAGGTGGGATTTCTTCTGGGTAGGGACAGAAGCAATTTTAAATGTATAGGYTGAAGAGACAGTGACCAGTTTTCTGGATAAAAGTCAATTATTTAAAATGGAGAAGACTACCACTAGCTTGATTTTAGGCTGAATATGATRCCTTGTGTCATTTTCAAGGGTGTGGTAAGATCAGCTAACAGAGCTGTTTTGGCATTCCAGCAGTCTGTGTGTCATTGCTGCTTTTCAGTGAACAACAGTGGAGCAGCCATCACAGCTAGAGATRCAGCTGAGAGTTTATAMCCTCCTCATATGCAAATAAYRTGGCATTTACTCATTTCTCATATAATCCAAATGGTTCAAGTTTTAGAGTTCTTAAAGTCAGGCTTAAACCTTTCTAGTCAGCCTAAATACATCCTTGGAGATACATCTTAGTTGTTTAGATGTCTTGAATTTTATGTAAATCCACTGTAAATCTTTTTCACAAAAATATCTTTCAATATCTTATGACACCTCTCCCAAGTCATCCTTTAAATCTATAAGAACTGMAAGCAAATTACCCATGTTCTTCCCAAGAGTTCTAATCACAATATGGTGTTTCACTCAAATTCAGTGAGCAGCACATTTTAAATAAGTTACAAACACAAGGATCTCAGTTTTCRGATATCCATTCTAGGACATTGTGTCACATGATTCTTCAGATGAATGTCATCTTCTGGACATCTGCAGTGCCTCTCTGGTAAGTCTGCACTGTAAATTGTAAACACACTGACCTAGTTACAACTAGTTTTCTTTTTAAAATTTCCCATCTCAATGATGGAGAAAAACATGCATAAATGCTTACAGAAATATAGAAGATGCTGTGAGGGTACACTCTCAAAGCTGCTCAAGTACTTGAAATGTTCGGATGAACTGTAAAATCAGTGGAAAACAAAGAAAAAGTATTTCAGATTTTTTGTCTCCAAACTGTTTCTACTTTACCTACATACAAAGAAAACTATTAGGGGAACAGGTTGAGGGAAATTTTGTTTYAATCTCTTCCCAAATCTAGCAATGYACTATTTGCCCAAAATGTAATACATATTTCAATTTCAAATAGCAATGATCAAAACATCAAGAAAAGACTGGGTTCTGCTTTGCATCCAGTCTTTTTATATTTGTTCTTACTCTGAAAGCTTGCTCTCTGCATGCTTTTTAAAGTAGAGCTTTAAGATTCAGCTTTTCAGCTGATAATCTTAGAGAAACTCTGCCCATTTTTATCTCTTGAAAATCTGAACTTCAAATTGTTTCACAAAAAAACCAAAGCAAAACAAAAAGCCCCCTCGCTATACCCAAATTATGCACTTAGGAAACATGCCATGGAGTGTGTTAGTGGAGTGTCTGAAAATACAGCATTTAATTCCTGATATATTTTATAAACTGCACAAATAAAAGCACATATTAAATGTCTGCACTGGGTCTGCACGCAGTAGTGTTCTTTAATGCTCATCATATTTAAAKCTGGGGGTCCTCTAGGCAAAAAGTGACTGTCTGGTTTGGAGGTGATGCAAAGAAGGTCATCTACATTAAATGAACTAGACTGGGCTCAGTAATAGTGAGCCATTCTCAAATACTAATGACCATCTGGATTACAGATGCAGTAGCCAGATTGTCTGTTGTGTCCACCAAGTGAGTTGTCTTACCCTGGGAAAAAACTGTCATCTGTCTGTCTTGCCCTGTAGACATGAGCTTTCTTCCAACCTGTCCACATGGATTTACTGGTGGCAAGGTCATCCCGTTCTCTGGAACGTCACTCACTTGCATTTGCTGGCTGCTTAGCAGCTGCCAAATTTTTTGGAACAGAACAGAATGGCGAGGGGCTGGAAATAAGATAATAAAACTGAAATATTTTCTCTTTCTTTCTGGTGCACATTCATCAGTACTTAAATAAAACAATACCTATTTATTAGCCGAATGAAAACCCTTTCCTCATCTGTTTGTTAAATAGATGATGTCGGTTTTAGGGTGTTTCTCTTCTCACCTCCCATGCTGTGAAACTCCTTTCCTTTTGTTAAGCAGAATAAGCAAATCCTTGCAAGAGCTAAAATCTTGTTAAAAATGCACCAATTTGATTTGGCATTTAATTAACACATTTTTGTTTGGTTTTACTGTGTGAGTCTTGACTCTACTTTCAAATCTCCTTTTCATTTTATTAATGCAATTATGCTTTGCTTTTAAGGGTGCCCAGAGAATCCATAATCTATATATTTCTGCTCTGTTTTTGTGAGTTTAGCGTCATGTTATCGTTTATCCAGTAGAGGATTATAAATATTTTTCTGAGTACAAAATTTAGAAGTTAATCATTCCTGAAGACTTTATATTGCTGAATGTTATCCTTGTGCTTGAAATGCACAATTCTGAAGAAGCTCTGCAAAGTATTGCAGGCAATGAATACACCAAGCACTTGCATTTATTTTCAAAGCTTCCTTATATCATTGTGAGCACATAGACAATTWAAACCTGAAAGGAGATAGTGCTTGAGTTCAGATTCTGGAGAAAACAGTCCTTCCAGAAAAGGTTTCATCCCAAAATCTACAGGTAGGTASCCTGGGGATTCATTTGTGACTGTCATGGTGAAGTGTTTTTGCTAATTAATTTTGCTAATGAGGTGATAAACAAACTAAGGGAGTCCTCTCCTTTTTAACACTAGCTCAGATTTCATTAGTAGGAGCTTGTCYGTGACAATTGCTGGTAAATCCCAGRCAGTAYTCATTACAAACAGTAAATGCAAGGCACTGAGATGCTCTGACACCAATTTCAGCCCAAAGCCTTGAATGATTCTTGTGTCAACCTGGATGTTCAGTRAGCTGCAGTGTGAGCAGGGAAGGGCACACTTCCATGTTACTGCAAACATATCAAATGGCTTTGATAGGAATRTGTTTTGAAGAACAATGTAAATGGTGGTGAGAGAGGAAGGTAGGAGGGCTGCTGTTAAGGAACTGGAAAATGTGAAATGCTGTGTGTGTTTAGGGACATGCATTCATGCACAAGAATGTGCTCTCTCTRTATGCTAAACAGCTTCACATAGTTAAGTGTGTGCTTAAGTACCTCCTTAGTTGCAGGAAACATGGCTAAGAAAGCAGAGAAGAAAKGAACAGTGAAAAGGAAATAAAAAAGGTAACCAAAAGAAAAAAGGAAGAAAAAAAGTATTTTTCACTCATTTACTTCATGGACTGCTAATACAGCATATATATGTGTCTCTGTGTATATATAGATGTAGACAAGTGCATATGGTTAGATATTCAGAAAACCTGTGTGCAGACAGAGCTTTTATCTTCATTATACGTAAAAGAGAACCAAGTACTTGTGCTTGAAAAAAAATCTTGTGTATGGTATTTCATCTGGCATCATCAGAAAAGGTGTTTTCCAAGCAGATCAGAAACAGTCTGTAGCTCACTGTAGCAATTCTGTTTGGAGTAAATGAGCTCTTAATTAGGTGAGGGCTGATTTCTTGGCATTTGAGACTCTTTGAAACTCTCAGACTGCTCTTCACATAAAAAAAGAAAATAAGACTGCTCTTTGTAAAACTTCCTAGCAAGTGGGAGTATAATATATAGGAAAACAGGATTCAAAGCCACGCATCATTGCAAAGAGAATGATGCAAAGGTGAATCAGACTCCATTTTGTACTTGATTAATTCCACTGAAACATTTGGCAAATACCAGCTAGTAAGATAAAAGTAGTATCTTCTGGAGTAGAGGTGTTTCGTGAGCAAGGACATGACAGCTCAAACCTCGCTGTAAAATCATCCTCTGCTGGGAGAGGCATCACAAAACACATCAGCTTCCTTTTGAAGCTGGTTCGTTTCTTGTCCTCACGACAATGGGAAAGCTGTCTCTTAGCTTTATTCCTGTGATGATTAGAAACGATGTAATTTCCCTCATTAACCTCTTCATGGCCTTGCTCTTCCTGTGGCTTACAGCACCAGCCACAGCTACGYTGCTGAGCACACTCAGCCCACAGAATGATCTCCAGTCCCCTGGCCCAAGCAACACAGARTGGCTGATATTCAAGGCTAATCCTCTGTAGAGCAGAGGAGCAGATGAACCCAATCCACACCATATAGCCCATATGGTAYTCACGTACATCTAACACTTGACTGTGTTTATCTGTGGGGGTGGTTTGGTTCATCATATTTAAAAGTGTGAGGACTGTGTTGCAGCCCACAGATTGGCGTTTCCATGGCATGAAATAATAGATGTTGCATGCTCTGGGTTGTGACATATATCTGCTGGGAATGCTTCAGAATTCCTACATTCTGTTTTGGGGGAGAGCTGGTTGATTTCTTCCCAAAGGGGTCCTGGAAGTAAATAAGCAGATGAGGAGGCAATGASCTTAGAGGAAGAAAGGAGTGAACTGAAATATCTAATTGTATTTGTACCCATAGGCTTTAGTTTCAGCAGCATAATCTCCCTTGCTGGTTATTACCATCACCATTTCATCCTAGACTGTGTTTTACTAATCAAACAATCTTCCCTTTTCCAGATCATTCCAATGTCCTTTCTTTATTAACAGCTTTAATGTATCTTCCTGGAATGTGAATTACTAAGATTTTACACAATATTCCAAATAAAGTTTTTTGTAGTGCTTAGTAAAAGAAAAAGAATTATTTTCTTCAGAGAAAGATCTAGAGTAACATTACTGAATATTGCATTTATCTCTCTCTTATTTGCCTTACTTACCCAGTTCACTATGTGTGTATTCACAGTGTAGACATCTCAGACTCATGCACTTGTCKGGACTTCTTTCACAATCAATGGGGAGAAATAAGTGATTCATCTCATTCTGAAGTAAAGGTCTGAAAAAGGTCAGATCAATAATGTCTGGAAGTGCCTGTTTGTCTCCTTTGACTGCAAAAGCAGTCTGGTTTGAGCAGTGAGGGGAAATATGTCTATACAGTAGAAATCTGAAGTTAGGTCAGAGAAATCCCTGATTGACCAATACTTAAATGATCACATTATATTTTCCCTTTGCTGTCACTAACACCTCTGAGCTCTTAAATTATAGGAATTATTTTTGTTATGAATCTGCAATTGCAGGAGCTTCCATATGTTGCATTAATTAGGTCATTTATGATTTTCTATACGCTCAGTCCTCAGGGTCAATATAACATTTCTACTRTGTGGTACTCCAGTTCTTTTCCATTGTGATTGTGTCTCCCAGTTTTATATCAGCACCCAAACTGAGCTTCTGCATTCCTACATTTTGTGGTGTTGTTCATGACAGCTTTCAATTGTTTGATTTCACACAAGTTTTTAAGAATCTTTAAGAMTATTTTCCCTAAAATACAAGTATCACCCTCAGTACAAACTGCTGCTATCTCCTAGTTAGCTTCATTTTTTTTCTTTACTGTACAATTTTAGCTATAACTCAGCTTCTCTGTTTACTAATGGCCAGTGTAAAAGAAGATTAAATGATTTGGCAAAGTTTAGGTAGATGGACTACATCAGCTATATCTTACATTAAAACTGAATTTTCTTTTAAATAAAAAAAAATCAAGGAAGAAATATACTGTTAATTTTAAAATATTTCTTGATAGTCTTACTGCATTTTTCAATTTTCAATATATTTCCATGGAAAGTTATTATTTCCTTCACATTAATCTGATCACACTGCAACTTCAGACCTTYAATACTSCTTCAGGATGAGCAATGCTTCCTTMGTGTCTTTGTGGCACAAGGAAAGTCCATTTCACTTGTCCCATCACTTCCTATCTCCTTGCATTATTTRCAGAACTGATGTATTGATTCAATGATGTTATTATGATATGAGTCTAATGACTAGGCAACAGAACTCCGTGTCTTGACCATATTTCTGACAGGTTTGGTTTGGATTTAGCAAGAAGTCAAGGGAGACASTGCAGCTTTGTCATTAACAGCACTCGGTGAATGCAGGATCCCTTACAGATGCTACTGCAGAGTCTTCTCTTGCCYTTTCCCTCCTCTGTTCATATGTTGTAGTATACTGAATACTTATTTTCACTTCTCTCTCACCACCTCTATCCTTCATTCATTTCAGCCCCTGGAGCAATTAACTTAATCAAGCCCAACTCCATTTTTTAAAATTGAGRCATGATCTGCAGGGATAGGTGAGACTATCCTGTCAAGTAAGGAGCCACAGGTAGCTGATTTACCTTMTAACAGAGCTATTTTATTTCGCTGAGACCTGTTTTGTCTTCCCCCTCTTTTTCTCTCACTTTTTCTTCTTCATGTATTCCCTTTTTTCTTGCTGTTGTCTTCCTTTAAATTTCACTTATCCCCAGCCATTTTATCTTCTAATGTTCTTTCTAAGAAAAAAATATCAGTATTAGTGGTCAAACTGAGTCCCGTGGGGTTTGACCAGATTTAGGGTGGCAGAGATTAGYTCTGTTTTGAATCCCACTGCCTGTGATGGTAGCTCTAAGGGCTGGTGTCATGTCCAGGCTGATGGCTTAGGAGRCCTCCAAGTCTGTCACTGGATGTGCATGCACAGCAGTCCCCCAAAAGAAAGGCAGAGAGTAAAAGTAACCCTGGCTACCACTGGTCTCAGTGCTGAAAGTTATGCCACTGCCTTGAAAGTGATAAATCCCAGKAATGTTCACATTCTTTTTTTCTGATATATGAAAGGAAAGAAAAAAAAGTTGTTTTGCTACAGGAAGTGCCTTGACTTTATAACGTATCTAATAGTACTGCTGTAGTGTAGTGAACTATGTAATATAGCAAATTTCATCATTCCCATGGCATAATCTGAGGGATTTTAGCAAGATTTTGCTTTCAGTTTATGCTCTACAAGTCAGACAATGTATCTTTTCCTGGTCTAGAAGTAGAGGTCTTACAAAGAAAGAATTTTTCATTCCTGAAGCTGAAGCAGAGGATGAGGTCCCAAGCCTACTACACTTTTTTTTTTTTTTTTTTTTGGGGGGGGGGCAGGGGGGGAAGATGAAAGGTTACATTTTCACAGATATTCAAGCAACAGAATTTTTTTTCAGAATATAACATGGAACTTCTAAGATTCAGGTTCTTAATTCTATATGAATGTTCCCTGGAACTTTTGACATTCCCAAACTTAAACCGTGTGCATGATGGAGTTGCCTTAAAACTTCAGTCTCTGAAATTCTAAGCCAAATTCCCTTGTGCTTCGGTGGATATTCATTGGAAGTAATATATATCTGTGATCCAATGCCTTTTCAAGGAATAAACGTCCCTTCTGATAAAAACCTATTTTAGTGAGAAATTCTGCACTGGTGCTAAGTAAAATACTAGAAATAACAAATATCCCACTGAGGGAATATTTGGTAAGTATGCAAATCTGAAAGTGAAGGGAATAATAGGGTGCAGCTGGTTCTTAGTCTTATATTTGACTGTTGCTGTTCACATACAGTACAACAGCCGTGCATGGGGGAGGAGTGTTAACACGATATTCAGTGAAGGCTGCATGGCGTGGGTGTATCACAGTTCCAGGAAGAGCCTGAGGTTATGGTTTACAGAGTTCACGCCAACTCTTCATTTTAAAATGTAGTGGCACACTGTAAGTCTACTGCTGACAGAATGAAGTTTTACTGATGCTTGACATGGTGACTAAACTATTAGGCCCATCCAAGCTCAAAATATAAAGCTGTTTTCTGACAGCTTATCAGAAAACAAGACTAACTGCTCTTCAGCTGAATATTTCTAAATCTCTCATTCCTCAACCAATATCAATTCTCGTGACACACATTTTGAAAATCCACTTATATATTTCACTTTGTTGGGGAATTCAGTGCTGCTTTCCRTACAGAGGAAGCCTGAATTCTTTTATTATTTTATCAGATATCTCAAACMATTTGCTATTAGAAATATTTATTTTATTTTTTAAAAACTTTTAAGTTTCAGGCAATCCCGAGTACCACTGCTTGTAAGATTTAAAACAGAATGACTGATGTATGAAAAGTATGCTAGCAAARCACATCCTGCATTGTCAGAAAGTAGGTTTTTCTCATATCCTGCATCTTTCATTGCTAGAGAAGGTGATGCTTTTCTTTGAAATACATTTAATTAGTCTTGAAGCCCTTATGCAAATCTATCAGAAAACTCTACATTTTGTTATACTGAGTGAAAAAAAGGATAGTTTTATTTTACTTTTACATATATATACTGTTATATAGAGCATATACAAGAAAAAGTTCTTACTTATAAATTTTGGTTTCTCTGCAGATGACTTAGAATGTGCTTCTCATTCCCCCTCTTGAAAAGTTTGTTGTCTTGCTAGTTTTTAGTACCTTTAAAACKCTGTGTCTTTATTTAGATTGCTAASTACTGAAACATRCAATAAGAYGTGAAGACAAATATTGCATTGCATGAATGGCCCTCCTTCAATAGCCAGCCAGTGTTCTGTATAGCCAATRTGTCAACATCTATTTTATAGGGAAATACAATTTTTTTTTTTTTAAATGGGGAAAGGGGTGTATTTAAATACTGAAAATGGAAGTCTTTGCCTTTATGAAAAAACTGTAAAATCTACTTCTCCTTAGGTGATGTTTTCAGGATAATGAATTGAAATTATTCACACCAAAATACATTTGAACAACAACAAAAAAAAAACTTTGAATGCATGACATGGAAACTGCACTAGGGAACTTGAGAACCTAAATACCCCACTGTTTGGCCAAAACCTTAGCTGGTGTCTGGAGGAGAGTCCCTTCCTTATCCAGTCATCATGTTTCCTTCCATGGCCTCCATTTTAGTCAAAATTCCTTACAGTCCAGGTTACTCATCATGTGATCATGGGTCTCCAAATTTATTTTATTCCGGAGAATTTTGGGCAAGTATAATACAATATTTCCAAATCTCCAAGAAAGAGCAACATGTCATCTTTCTCTCTTCTATTATTTTTAATTTGTCGACTGTTTATTGTTTGGCAGCAAAATTACTATCTTATCTGTAGAATGGGAGTATCTTTATAATACATTATCTTTATAATATTCAAATACTTAAGCATTTTCAGGCATCTTATTACATCCCCATGCCTGTGAACGCCCCRCTCCGCAGCACCCCGCAGGAAAAACACCACTCCAACAYGCAGGCAGGCAGGTCCAGGTTCTTCTTTATTAGTCTTCTCTTCCAGCTCCTTTTGCTATAGTGATTTAGCAGCTCTTTTCTTCTGTAGTGATATTCAGCTCTCCTCTCRTCCCCCGAGCTACTACTGCATGCTTTTTATACACTTTCTTATCTTTACCGGGTTTTGAGAACACACCAATCAATGAAGCCCTAGACAGATTACATAACCAGAATATTCTCCAATGTCCATGTAGCATGTTCTAGTCTTTCATTGGTGGATGTTTTCATTTGTCCAATSCCGTCCAGCTAGAGTCTGCCTGTTTTGACCATGTCTGAGGGCAGGCTGTTTTCCAGCCCAACCCCCAGACACAGCTCTAAAAATGGCCAAGGCCACGGCACATGCCCCTCTCCCTAAAGCCATTTTTGTCAGCTCTACACCTCTGTCAGCATTCATATTCTTTCATTATCCTACATTTGAGAGAGCTGTTTATCTTGAAACATACATTTGTAATTAAAAATTTCACTTATGCTCAGAAGGCTTAGGTATGCGTCACCATGTAAAAGCCTATTTTTTTAATCATAAAAGTCATATTGAAAAGCAGGTCTGGTATAGAGAAGAGTGTGGATTTAATCAGTTAATTGTGTGGTTACACTGTTCATAATCACTTCATTTGCTTTTAATGGCAATGAGATGGATATTTCCAAAGGAGTCTTATTGTCCTCTGTGTAAATGACTAATTGCTTTGTTATTAAATACTTAAATACTCAACATGCCCTGTAAATGCAATCTGCATGTGAAACCAAATCCCCATACTCTACCCAATTCTCATTTTCTAGACAGACACGTACTTGCATCCAAACAGTGCCCGGCATCACCTTTGGGTAAATCTGAATTCCTTTTCCTCAAGAGGTGAATACTCTGATTTTCAGTGATTATTGCAATGTTTGCTGATTACTTTAATTGATTTAATCTATCTTTCTATTCACACATCTTGGAAGGTGCCAGGATTGAATGTAGGTGGGATAGAAATGCTGCTGCTTATTGCTTCATCTGAGACTCGTACAGAATAATCATGAGCTGCTCCTCCTTTGGTCTGAATCAGGCAGAGGAGGTTAACACAGATGTCACCTAACATATGCATCACTGRGGAACGAACCCACTGATTCTCCTACTGCAGAAAACCTGTTCAGAAACAGATTCCTTGGGATCCGTCTCGCACTTCTCTCTAGAAAATCATGTACCTGAGTGCCCTTGTTTAATCTACTTTCATCCAGATCACCAGGCTTTTGCTGTCACTCTATTAAATGAAAATCAAGCTAGAAAAGATAGAAGAAAGCCTGGAAATCAGCAGATCATAGATGGCAGCAGTGTGGAGATCCAAATCTGATCTAGTCACACTAGGCATTCTGTACTGTAAATAAGGAGTAGGCACTTCAGAGACGTGATTCATCTGACCCATACTCAGTGTCTGCTGTAGGTGAAGATGAATCATGCCCTAAAAGTGCCTCTTTCTTTCTATTGTCTGTGAGGAGAGCCAATAACAATGGCTCAGTTGCAGACATTCACTTTTGTTGTTAGTCAAAGATGGGCTGGTTAATTGCTAATGTATTGAATTACTAAAATAGAAAGATTSTGTGTGGTGAAAATATAAAAGAATGCTATTACAGGAGAAGTAATGTCAAGGGAGGTGCACMCCAGGTTGAAGCAATGCAAGAAAAGCAGAAGTAGTGAAATGGTACATGGGGGCAGGAAAGTCTGAGTTTCAGTTGGCTTACAGATATGACTATATCAGGATAAAGTAATTTAAATCTGAATACATGAATCAGAGCAATCCATATGACTTCTTTTATCTGTTCTGCACCTAGTTTGACATCTTACTTTGGTCTAGATTTAATGTGGTGTTCTGGACTACAATGAATGTGTTTCTAATCTCGYTAAAGAACCAATTGCTGGTTCAGACTGCCATATCCCCTGAAGGGCAGCAGCCAGTTTGGTGTGCACTGCAGCACAGCCCCAGAAGGGATTTGGTTTGCAAACACCAAAAACCTCTCTGTGAATTCAGCCCATGTGCAATAAGTGGGGATAACTGAGAGAGTTATTTCAAGAATGCACAACTGCTCTGAACGAATATGCTAATGTAAATGCAGCCTAAGACAGACAGTTTGCATATAAAATTTAAAATTCTAATGAAACAGTCCTTTAGATATAACTGCCTAAAAACCTGATAGAATTGGTGTAAAGTACATAACTTTGAGAGCTGCCAGATCATCAATCCACTAGGTTGAACTGAGGAGGAAAAGATTTTCCTCTAGAAGTCTTTGCTAACACTCCTCACTTGAATATATAGGGCATGTGAGTAAAAATCTAGGAGCCTGCCACCCACCCTGGCAGTACACAGGCAGGTCTGATGGGAGAAAAAGCAAGGGTAGGACTTTATTGTAGGGARATATGCACAGTTTGAGGTTTGGCCATGGCTAGAGACTGAAGAGCACCTCATCACCAAATGTGGAACAAAACCGGAAGGCAAGAAGGAGACAAGTGCAAAGAAYGAAGAGATGACATGGCAAATGTGAACAAATTAACTTAGATTTGAAATACTCTGGAGCTAGAGTACAATTTTACATTAAGCAGTGGACAAAACAATACATATGGAGAGTKCTGTTTGCATTTGTACCACATTGTCCAGACCTTCTGTTGCTATGGTTTTGYACCACCTGTCTGCTATCAAGAATTGTTTACCTCTTTCTGTACTGAGCTGGATTATTTAGATGGTTATCTCAGCATGATAGATTTAGTTACCTCTCTAGCTTCATATGCTGAGAATGAATTCTGTAAAAGTGCTTGTTGAACCATTGTGATGTTCCCTTATATCTGTTTATTTAAAATTAAAAAATATAAAATGTTTCTTTTTTTTTTTTTTTTACAAAATTAAGATAATCTTGAATGTAAGGAAATCCATTAGCATGCAAAAAAGACCCCAGCTTGAAGAAGAAGCCAGATTTCTTTTTAATTTCATGAAATAATATTCTGCATCACTTAAAATATATCAACAATTTTGTTCACTTCTGGTTACAGTCAGTGAAAAATGTGATCCACCTTTTCTGGTGGTGTGGAGCTTCAGTTTATCTACTTTCATCTTCTAAATTCACTTATAGGATGACACATACATTTAAAGTGTGTGCCATCATCTCAGTGTTGGCAAGACAATATGCCAAAGAAAGATGGAGATARATTATTGTGCAATAGCTTAGCTGATCTCTTTGCTAACTTCCATTCAATTATATCTGCAGAAGTCTTTGGAAAGCAGTGCAAAACCTTATCTCTTAATAAAAAAACACTTGGGCTCRTTGGAGCTCTGAATCACCCATAAACATTGATAGTCTACAAATGGCAGCGATCTTCCAAGTCCAGCTGGARTTTGTGGACATAATAGTTGGAAGTAATGTTTCTTTGCAGGTAAGCTGAGTGCATTTAAATAACAATTATTGACAGACAACAAGTGAGAAAACATATTCTGGTTTTATACATTTCATTAAAAAAAAAWCTGTATTCTCAGCTCTAAAACTTTTCTCCTCTTAGGTATTATGACTAGATTTCACAAAGGGAGTAAGTGTGAGGAAMAGGAAGCTTAGGTAGGGCTTAGTCAGAAAGAGAGCTCCTGACTCCGAGAATTCAAAACAAATAATGTGTCACCTTCAGCTCTGACAGACYCTGTGAGCAATTGAACATGTGCTGTTTATCTGATCCTCCAATCTTCTGTGTATGAACGTCACTGTTTGCACCTCTCCCCTTCAAAATATCTGAACCTGGCCTTGATATACACAGATCTACCGCAGAGGTGAGCCTCTTCATTGTGCCAGAAGCATATCAAACCTGCAAATCTTCAGGAAGAAGAGAAATGCAATACACAGACATCAAAGGGGTGTAGCAGTTAGGCTCTAACCTACCTGAGATAGAAACTGCACAACTGGGGTAAACGTAATCCTGTCTCAATTCTTCTGGAGAAATTGACTGCACTGGCYAAGAACTCCTCTTTCACCAAGCAAATCAGAAAACTATCTAAGTCCTCCCCTTGGCAGACATCTTAATTATTTCTAAAGAGTAACTTGCCTAAGGTTCTGACCAGATTTTTCAAGGTATTTCTGAAGACAATGCAAGGAAATATTTTGTATGGAAAATGTGTCAAACAGGGCTTTGAGAATAAACACCTCTCCCTTCAGAAAGGGGTGGCCAGTCTGATCTTAGGACTCATTGTATCTGAAAAGGAGGAAAAACACAGATGGATGTAAACCAGAGGATAAGCCCTCTCATCCTTGTTTAGTATGACTCAATGGCCTCTGGAATCAGAGGTAGCAAATTGCAACTGATACTGTGGAATTGAATTGGTATTGCTCTAAAATTAGTCCACATAATACAGGGTCACAAGATAAAAGAAGGGTTTATTTGTACTTCTTTATGGCAAGTGAAAGAACCTCCTCATAATTTCAGGAGAGAGAACTGTGGAAAGCAAATTTCAAATTTAGTATAGGAACCTGCATGGTGCTGCAGCCTGCCCTATAGGATGAAAGCAAATGGATGAGCCCCACTGAACTCTTGTTAGCACTGAGCTACACAGAAACTTGTAGTCTAAAAAAATTCTGACATGAAAAGCTTAAATTAATCAACTTTTTATCCAAACCTTTTTGTATTTTGACCCAGTTCCTTAGATGGTATAGTRTCTTTTACTATTTAACAGTTCAAAGTCACCAGATCCTTATTTCTGGATCAAAGTCACCAGAACTTTATTTCTTTTAGAAAGAATTGGGATATAATTAAAAATTATTATTTCCATAAAGAACAATTTTGACTTTTAAATACTATGTAGGTCTCTAAATAAAATATGCACAGTCAAAGACTGGTTCTCTTACAACAGAAATATTTTTTGTCCTGCAGGATCAAAACAGTCCCCTCTGGCCCTAAATTCACTGTATATCTCCTAATTTTAAATACCATTTTCCATTAAATAAAGAAGCATTTACCCATTGTGTTTTTTATGGCACTAATACATATGGAATAAAAGAATTATCTTAAACTAATCCCTGGACTTTAATAATTTTTAATAATTTGCAATCAGTTAATTGTATCCTTCTAATGTCAGCACTCCTTTTTCTATTAAGCAGCTTTTTTGCTACCCAGACCTCTGCTGGAGTGTTCAGATGAMAATTCTTTGTAAACAAGAATTTGAGATATAGAGAACCATCTTTCTTATCACTTGAATATTCAACATCCGATGGATCTCTGGGATGGTCTTTTTCATTCACTTATCTTCAATTTTTCCATATAATATGAGCATAATAAAAGCATTTGTGAGATTTCAGGTTCAGTTTAGTTAAGCTTTTTCATGAACTAGATTTTGTACTGAAATTCTATGAAGTTCTCCATTTTTGGCATCATCTAGCAAGGCTTTATCATTGCAATTTTCAAAAATCTTACTTCTGAGAGAAAGTATGCACTTCAGCAGCCAATACTTCAGTTCTGGCAGTGCAGGAGCATCTTGGTCCTGTGCTCCAGCCATGGTTCACACAGCAGATAAACRTTTTTGCATTGTCAAGGCCTGTGTTTCATTGGGAAGTCCTGGGATAACATAATCCAAACAATGAAAGACAAGGATGGGAAGAGTGATAGACAACCCTAATYCTTTGAGGAATACCCAATCTTGTTTTAGGACTCCCATTAGGTATGGAGAGAGGGATACTAGTGGTAAAACTGATCTTTGATGGTGAATGACTCTGAGTAAGACTTTGCCAGTTTTTCATGACTCTTCACTTGTGCCTCAGCTCCCCTGCCTTGGGGTCAGGCATTTCTGCACTGATGGCCAGCAAGGGAGCCATTTCACCAGGGGTTTTGTGCTTTRTCCAAACCAAGGTGGTAGATGGGACCTGCTGAAGGTACAGCAGAAGTGTTAACAGTGCCTTCAGTGCCATCAATAGGTACTCCTGKCACCAGAACAGACAGGTAAAAGAATTTCTGGAAGTTATTCCAGTAAGTGGGACTGACAATTTATACCATTTTCTTCAGTTTGGGTTGCTTTTTTAGGAACAGTGAGAAGGAATAAGGGTTTGTTGTTTTTTTGTGGTTTTTTTTGTTTTTTTTTTTTTTTAACCTGGGACAAACTGGGATTCCTTGGCCAGTTTGGGTTTTTTTATCATGTGTTTTTCTCTTCCTTTTTTTTCTCCAAACTGTGGAGAAGATATTTCTTCAAACACATGGAAAGGCAGCCAATAATTTAGAGATTCACTTGCTTGCTCTTCTTTYATGGATATGTATTATTACTAGATTGTTTGTCAGATGTCTATCTTCCTTTGAGTAATCTGTCTCCATCTGTGGCCTTAAAAGGGCTTCTGYGTGCACTTAATCTGTTCTGAACGACCCAGATAAATGATTGTGAMTAACAAGACCTCAGTAAAGGAGGTTAGCTAAAGACTGTGACTGCAGTGCTCCTCTCCTGAATTCCGTTCAGGAGCACAGATCGATCTGCAAGCTTTTCCTTTGAGAAGAAATGGGTGCAGTCTCCAGTGCAGGTTGCTGACCTCGGATCTCCCTGTGCACAGCAGACCCTTTCTGTGGGGCCAATACATTTCACCTGTACAAACAGAAAACACAGAAAATGTTGTAATTACTTGACAAGTTAATTTTTTTTTTATTWATTTTTTTTAATGATAAAAAGAAAGTTTTGCATTTGCTAGCACTTGGCAGCTCTCTTGACAAGGTCRGGTAGAAAAAATTGTTTTGCTCTTCACTAGACATAAGTGCCAGAGGACTGCTCTCTGTTGCTTTGTGAGGAAAGCTCTTCACCAAGTACTGGTTCTGTTTTTCACTGCCTTCTTTCAGAAGAGCTGTAGCTCAGTGAGTGGAGAATGCTTGGCCAGGGATAGAAAAATGTAACAGGACATTAGAAACTATTCTCCCTCATTTCTCTAGCACTCTCAGTTTGTGAGTGCTAGCCTGTTTTTTTGGTTGATGTATYATGTTCTGTGTTCTATGAAAGTGGAGGAAAGAGAGGGGAAGGGAAGGAAGCAGGACCTCTGAATTCTATTTCTTTGCTGTTGAAGCAACAAGGAGAGACTGAGTACAATCCACGTCAGATATTTTAAATGTCATGTGATAGGGCAATCCAGGAATTATGTCAATTTAAATGCATGAGGGAAAGGAATCTATTGTTTGCAGAGGAAAAAAATGATGGAGTGAAAGTCTATACAAAAACTTTCTAAAGTAGGAAGAAGGATATGGGCAGAGCAGGAAAAAGGGTAATTCAGAATCTGCTACTCTCTCATAAGCCATGCTGTTGAAGGATAGGTGAGGAATATGTGGTGAATCCAAAATATACATATATATACATATATATATATATATATATATATATATAAATAGCTAGCTAGATAGATAGATATATATGCAAATAAAACCTAGGCAGTCTAGAAAGCTGTTAGTATATACTATGCACAAACTTGCCACTGGAGTGGGCAGGAATCCTCTGGCTTGTGTGATCTTATTGGAGGCTGTGTAGCTAATAATGGCTCCATTCTTCTCATGTCAATTGTGTAGAAAGTATCTTGATGATGTTTTCCACACAAGCAGTGAGCTATTCTCACCAACAAGGTCCTAAGATAACCAAATGCACCATGAAAAATATCTGTCAGAACCTGAAAATATTGGTGCATGCTGTCTAGGGGTGAAGTGGTTGAAAGGGCATAAGCAGCAACRCAAATTCTTGGTTTGGGTTGTTAGGTTGGCTTGAGATGCAGATATTGGTATTTTCCTTCACATAAGAAGTTATGTTGATCCTTGTTAGTCACAAAAGGAGGACAGTGGCAAAGATTTTAAACAGATTGGCAAAATGAGCATGACTGGTGAAGACAATGTGTGCCACTGGCCTACAATGAGGCAAAATCACTGTATGGTTATTATAAACCCAGATAGATTCAAAGACTGTGGGAGAAATCTGTTCTTTTGATAGTCTTGGAGTGGCTGGGTATGGTGTTCTTATGGAATATGGCAATGAGTTGTCATAAATCTTGTCAAGGATGAAGCAGATGGAGAACAGCCTTGCAGAAGCTCCTTGATAATAAAAGCAATAAAAGATTTGCTAGCTTGGAATTGTRGAGCCCCATGTCTATAAATGTCTAATACAGCTGCATTAGTGAAGCTGAAGGAAAGATCCRGAAAACAGTCTGCTGCTTCTCTAGAGCTGTCACCCTTTCCTGGCAAAGGGCTGTCTAGGTGGCCTTTTCAGCCTGAAATCAGCCGCCCTTTGTCTATGTGCATACTTGTCTTATGTGGTTGCACGTGTGAATGCTCATGATATATATCCCATACACGTTTAAAAAAGATGGCTTCATCTTGGTACCAATGTCCCGCAGTGTTTAAAATTTGCTTCTGTTCTATAGAGAAGCTGAAAAGTGTCTCACATTAATTCTGGTCACAGCATTGTGACTTACGAAAAAGAAAAGACTACATCTTGGTGATCCTGCCATGACCCAATCCTGCCCCCTCTCYGTTCATCCCCATCGTTCCAAGATGTAGGCAATCACTTCTTGCTACCACAACAAGATCAGAATGAATGCTTATGGGTACGGGTGGTACTTGTGTTGTGGATGAATGTTATGTTGAATTCTGGAAGTGTTGTGGTGTGGTGGGTGCTGTGCCTGCAGGTGGCTCATGCTCTGTGAAACATGGACATGTTGGGACACAATGGAAGTTCTCAAAAGTCTGAGGTACAGAGAAGCCTGGGAGGCAATGTCCTTGTTGGGATGGGATGTTAATACAGTTGTAGCACTCTTAAAACGCTTAAATCAAAGCAAAATTAATTGCATAGGTTTATGCACTAAGTACATAAATTGTTCTTTCTTATTTGAGTTGACTTACTCATGGATAAAACCTTCTAGCTGTCAGCTGCAGTTTGAATGTCATCAATAGGATAATGCTGTTCCTGAAAATGCCCACTTAGTTTGGGTTAAAAAAAAATAAAGCACAGATCATAAAGTCAAAGCCTAAATGAATATGTGGGTATGAAATAATCACCATTTCTTGCTATTTAATATTCGTGTGGCAACTGGGTACCTCTCAATTTTCAGTAGTCCTTGAATTCTGACAAAAAAATATTTCACATCTAGGTCATGATTTTCTGCAAAATCATATTTATTTCAGCCCATGGCATGACACWTTTTTATCGTATGAGAAATTTTACCCTCATTGTCTTTAGAATTCTTATAATGTAGTATCTAAAAGGGACATTCGTCTAATAAAGCAGCCTATTTTATTCTTACATTTTGTGTAACTACTGATCAGATTCAGTTTGTGTGCAGTGCAAAAAACAGACCACTACTGAAAGAAAGAACAAAAGGCAAATCATTGTAAAATCTGAACTGCCAGAATTAGGCCGTCATGTTACAAAGTGGTAATTCTTTCTGACAGCCTCAGCTGTACCAATCATGACATTCGGCAAATTAGCCAGGCCAAGAACAAATAAAAAGAAGAAACAGGTGTGAAACCAACTTCCTGCCTCCCAGGATAAATACATTGTTCACTGAAGGGCAATGCACCTGCACTATTGTTTCTGGTTGGCAAAGGGGGGTGGGGGGAAGCTTTTAAGYGCAAATACACTTGAGACTTGATAAAGACAGGAGACTTCTCTATAATTTCAGTATAAACGGGCATTTTCTTTCATGATCGTTTTTAATAAGTTAACTCTTTGAGGAGACATTTAAACTGTAGTTTGAATAAATAATTGCTCTGCAAGGCAAGATGAAGTAAAGCTGAACATAAGCCTTTCCTGGGCTYTTCAGAAAAATGAGAGGGACCTCACCCTCTATTTTCTGATTATGATCTTTCTTCTTATAGTCACCCTTGTGGCTGAATAACACCTCAGTGGGGTTAGATGAAGGAGCCTGCTGCCATCATTCTGCTGAGCCTTTGAAGGAACCCCTTTCCCAACCAGGTGTACTACACTGTGTTTATTTGCAGAAACCAGAAGAGATGTAGAAGAGTAGGAGATGAGAAGAGGAGCACAAGAGCTGTGGTCTGCATTCCTTAACTGAATAATTTTGTTGCTCTGTCCTAGGTTGTCCTCCAGCCTTGGTGCTTGGGAGCGTTTGATTCATGATTATTGCAATGGGCAGACAAAGGAATGGGAAGGTGAGAAACTGTGATTTAAACTTAAGAAGAGCTCATTTCTACAAGCCAAGAATCATGAGCTAGTGAGACYGCTTTCTTGGATGTTTCCTCCACTGGTACAGACATGATTCCAGAGCACATATTTTAATAGATCATTCTCTGCATRTGGGTAGATGCACACCAATGCCATGGTGGTGACTGGAAGGTTGATGTCCCCTGATCTTCATGGTTACTGTAGGAAAATGCAAGGAATAAGAGGGTTCAGCCTCCACTGAATTATTATAAGTTTTTTTATCCCTAGTACACATGGTTTAGCTCTTCCACATTTAACTCTGCATTGGCAGAGATGAAGTGGATATGGAGTAACACATTGAATAGGTATTTCCAAGGGGCAGGACAGCTGTGAAACTGCTCCTAGTTTTCCTGGGGCAGCTGCTGACCCTCACTGCCTTGTGGGGCAATAGCTCCTCTGGCGCTCTGGGACAGACTGACACCTGCAGCAAGTGCTGTTTCACAGCAGCACCTGTGTCTGAGGAAGGGCAACAGGTTAAATTTCTGTCATTCTCATGAATCCCTGGGAAAAGGACAGGAAACAGTGGTTTYACAGTTATGAGAATGGGAGAGGGTCCAAGAGAGGTAGGTAAGGAAGCTTCTCATGCTGACCTCAGATTGTCCCCGAACTTTTTTCTAAAATCACATACAACATGTTCTGCTTGCTTTTGTTTGGTGCCTGGTTTGTGGTGATGTGACTCTGAGAGCTGACAAGTCTGAGCAATACTGATTCCTCCTGCACTCTGAACACAGRCCAGTGAAACTGGAGAATGGAACTATTTCACAGAAATGTTTCTGCTCCTGCACTGTGGATTTACTAAGTAAGCATTTCTGCACAGGATCTCAATGTTTTATTAAATCAAATGGTGCCTCCTGGCAGATGAGTACCTCCTCAACCTTCTGCTGCAGCTCTGTCATCCTGAACTACAAGGTTATTCCTGTGACAAAATGCTCGGGGAAATGGGCAGCTGTGCACTCTATGTCACATGGACTAGCCATTGATTTGAAAAAATTTAGGGCCAGAGAAAGAAAGCTGTTTCTACACTGATGGAAAATCAGTATGTGGTGCATTAGTTGATGGGATTTGTAAAGGTATAAAGAGTATTCAGTGCTACTATTTGAATATATTATAGAGTAGGAGTTGAGAGCTACAGGACATTAGTGTTCCTGTGGTAGTTTCCTCTAKCTAAGAAGGAGAATTGTAAATTATAAATGCAGAGGAGACTGTCACAGCATTACTTTAGGTATTATTCAGAATGAGTTGTGCACTTGCAGTGAAGATTAGTGTTTGTTTGCACACGAATTTGTATTTATTTGTGATTATTTTTGTGAGAAATATGACAAGAAAATTCTTACTGAAGTTCTGTGAGTGAGCACAGGCACTTGCATCATTTTAACATCTGTCACCAAGCTCAATTGATAATGGTGACTGCTRTTATGGCATCTTCCTCCCCTCTACACAAGGCCATCTGGGATTTGTGTTATGTAAGAGGATTAGCATTTTTGCTTTCCTCTGTTATTTAAAGTATTTCTCAGAACTGGTTTTTGAATAATAATAACAACAACAATAATAATTGGTCTGTTTTCTGTAGGGCTTTCTGAAAGGAGAAGTTGGGAATTCTAAAGCCACTGCTCTTAAGACGAGCACCTGGCCTCGCCATTTGGGTTTGAATGGGATTCACTTGAAGCAGGATTTTTCAAGCTGTGGTGGATAGGACTGATGGAAGGCGGATAGCACGGGATGAAATCAAGAGTAAAGCATAAAYTATTGTGAGTGGATCAGTTCCAGCAAGGAAACCATTGTGATTTCCGTTTCCTCTTCTCAGACATGATTATTCATCATGGTGGTTTTAGGGAAAACCTCAGCTCCAAATCCTGTCTCATAAAATTATAATAGTGGCTGGTAACATTGCCTGTTAAGAGAGCCTGAAATGTATCATTTTCTGACCCTGGTTTGGATTGYGTAACTATTTGCAAAGATTGAATTATTTGGGCTGGAATTTCCAATATTAAGGGTCTCCTTAAAACCAAAAMATTTGAAAAGTTCTTATCAAAATATGTACCTTTTTCTCAGGACTTCATATAAATAAAAAGAAATAATTTTTACCAAGAAAAAAAAAAGTAGTGCTTAAGGCTTGTGAGTCAAATTCACATAAACTGGAACTATAAATATTGAAGGCAGTATTAGGGAAAAAAACATTTTAGATTGTGACAATTTACGTGTTTTAAATAGTTGTATATTTGAAAAATATCCCTATAAGGGAACTAGTGTGACCACAGCTTTGAGGTTTGGGTCTTCATCTTTTCCTTAGAGTAAATATATTTAATTAAAAAAAAAAAAAAGGTAAATTCTGTTGATAGAGTTTGCTTGAACAAACATTGTAATAATTAGCTCTTCTGACTGAAGATGTAACAAAAGTAAGATGGCTGGTATAGAAATCCCTATAGGCACAGTAAATTCATAGACTTCCACTGGAGAAATTCTGCTCTGTAGCTAAAGACCCTAAAGTCTCCACAGACATTTTCTGTGCTCCAGTCACCCACACATCTTGACAACCCCACACACAGGAAACATCTGCAGCAGGACTTACTMTGCACCAGGAAAGAGTACAGGGCTGCTTTTGGTTGGGTTATTTTTGTGTAGATGCTGGTGTGGGAGCAGTCTGCTAAAAGCAATAAGGAAACAGTCACGGCCTCTGGGTGCTGGAGCTACAGCAGAGAGGCTGAGAATGGTAGAGTGAAGACAGTGATTTTGGGCCTGGGAATTCAGCACTGGCAGTACCATGCTGGCTCTGGAGCTTGGATGGAAAGTTGTGGTGGAAGCAGTGATTGGCTGCAGCAGGAGAGGGTGACTGAGGCTGGCTGAGGTTGGAGAATGATGCTGGAGCAAGGAGCTTGGGCAGAGGAGGGGGAGCAGCGGGGTCAGCTCTGTGTGCATCAACAKTTATTTCCTTCAAGGCTGCAGAAAGCCAGGGAATCCTGAGCCCATCATTTCTCTGCTGCCAACAATTGCCATAAGACCTCTACAAATCTGCTGCTATTAATGGTGAGTGCAGCAGGCTGACTGTGCTGGGGGTGACCAATATCCTTCTACTCAGCAGCGAGTGCCTGGGGTGAGTACAAGAACACACCCACAAAGTAGAAGTTGRTACATTCTCAGCTGCCACCATTTTTTCACTTAGAAGAGGTCTCTGCAATAGATATAAAGTTCTCCAGTATATGATGACTCACAGAAGAGTCTAAATAGTGTCACATAATGGCATTCCTTTATTTTCAGCCAGCTTTGTAGAAGAGCATTAGGGAAGCACACACTTAAGCAGCTGTGCTGATGGCGTGTGCTGAAGCACAGGTGAGAGGATTCCTTCCGTGCTGCTTCTCCCTGGGCTTTCTTCCCACCCATAGATTCATGATCACACACTTGTTTTCCAGGAGGACTCAGCCCCAGTCATCAGTGCTGAAAGCACACCTGACATCTGAGTTGAACTGATGCAACAGGAGGGCCYGTCATGTGTATGGCCATCACCACAGTTAGGAACAGAGGAAGAAATTCTTGGGGTGAATCGGTGGCATTTTCCCTGAGTGATTGAACTCTACCACTACCCCAAAGACCTGGAAGCCTAAGGAAGTAATTTAAAAGTAGCCATTTAAGGATGGACGCTGTCAATTAGATTGATCTCACCTTACTTTAGAACTTTTAGCATTTGAATGTCTAATCATGTTAGTCATTATTGCTCCTGCTTTAGCTGATGAACACAGGCACCTTCAGTGCATCTCTGTCTCTAACCTTGGAATGAAACTAATTTGGGGATGCTTGTTTCTCTCTAGTGATTTTAACAGGTACTTGAGACTCGGGGCATGTGAATGCCACATTGCTTACTATGCTCAAGACTATTTTGTGCAAAAATATTGAATTATTATAACCTTTTTCCCTCAGAAAAAAAATGGACAAAGAGATTGAAATAAGGAAGTAAAAAGAACAAGGGTAAGGAAGCAAGTGAGCAAGAAAAGTAAATTATTTATCAAACAGCTGTACATCAAATGATTCCTGCCCATTCCATGTGCTGCAAAGTTGACTTTTGAAACTATAATCCTCTTTGGGTTTTGACAATATAAATAAACCTGTATAAAGTAAATATAAAATTATCTGGACAAAATTAGTCATAGTTTTTTTTTTTTTTCTTTTTTAATCCTCCCAGTGTAGCAAAAATAATCTGCTAACAACATGTCTACATACTGTACAAGGTGAATTGCTTTGTTTATGATTCAAAGCTATTTTTGCAGTAATCTCTATTTTTTTCTTATGTGGCTCTTATCTCATGAGGATTATTCCAGTGGTCCAACTTTGCTTATTTTGTGGTAAGTCTCACAGGAAAGCATGTTAAAATTTGGGCTGTTTGCTGTCTTTTAGAAAGTAGTTTTCATAACTGATTAAATAGAAAAAAGAAATTAGAAACAAAGAAGGACCCGGTAAATTAGGTGATTACAGGAATCAGTGTATGCAAGGTGTAGGCTCCTATTTCTGCTTTGGATCTGTTGGAGCAGAAAGCTGAATCTAGAACTGCCAAGCAGAGGTGTATCCTCTCTCATTTGGGTTTCTTCCATGCGAAACCTGAGTCTGTTTTCTTCAGATGCAACTTGAAAAGAGTTGTTAAAAAGTAATTTACAGTGAGAAGATGTTCTTGATTGGCAGCTAGATGAGAAAGACATTTGTGATGTACTGTCTCTGATCACCACCATGTAGATACCATAGGTTTTAAGAAAAATTGTCCCAGTTAAACTTCTTGTCTATTTTGCCCAGTCTTCATGTCAGACAGAAAGTGTTGGTTTTATTTACCCAGTCTCCTGATTATGTTTTGCCAGTGCAGCAATGCACATTTTTAACAGAACCTGTAACAGAATCTTATTGCGTTAATAGAAAAAAAAAATTAAAAAAAAAAAGGAAATGAGAAATTTATGTTAACAGCACAGCAGACATCAAAAGAATGTTATTCTTACTGCATTGTTTAGGTAGATAKGCAGTTCAGCAATGCCTCGCTCTTCCCACCCGTGCTTTCTTGGAACCAAGTCACAATTCCTATTGGACTTCAGATTTCAATTCTCTGCACTACAGAATTACATGGTCTTTYTGCACAGTGTGTTTTCAATATGAAACAGAGTATATTTTTGCTCTGTGAAACTTCCAAATTCTGTCTCCATGCTGGAGGAGTCATTTTGCATTGTGTTCCTGGTTGAATGCCTGAGAAAAACCCTATTCCTAGCTGAGAACTAGATTGCAAGGAAGCTAATCCTTTTWTGTATGTGTGTTCCTGCTTTCTCATTTTGGACATAGTGAGTATTGTTAAGAATCTTGGCATTGCTCTTTGCCTTGACTTTCCATGCATATCCATGTGCCAAATGTCATCAGAGAGTTTTTTTTCCAGCTGTGCATTTTTCTCAAACGCTGATAGACCTTTATAACAATGTGGTCATAATGAGGGTAGTGCAGTTTGGGTATTATGGCTCCGGAAGCCCATCGTGGCGTTTTTCACTATGGGTTTGAAAAAACCTTTTATTGCCCCTCTCCATCCTCAACCAGCCTCTTTTCCTTATAATCACACCACAAAGAGTAAGGTCAGCAAAAACATATGAGGAAGGTTTAACAAGCGGGTTCTTTGAGAATATATTCCAGGCTATAAATACGTGAAACTACGTTTTTTTGTTGTGAATGTGCTGCAGGGCTGAAGCCCAACTGCTTTTGCTGAGGTCTGGACATAAATGCTAATATTTTTCTTAACATTTTGCAAGAGACCATTGTCCAAATGCATTGTCCAAATAAGCCACAGGAGATATTAACGTGCAGTCTGGTGAATTTTAGCATATATCTAGCATGCTAATATTGTATTTTAACATGCATACTCACATGATTTTGGAAACTAAGCTTTCTTTTGTAGGAGAAAAAAAAAAAAAGAAAATAAGATAGTATTGTGGGTAAAGGATTCCTTTTAAAACAGAAAGATATATTCTTGGAAACATAACCAGATGTAAAATAATTACTGTGGCTGAAAATTTGTCACTGATTTTTTTCTCTAAAAATCACTCATAGGTTATTTATTGTTCCCTCTACAGCTGGTCAGGATTGTGATTTTCAGCCCGTGAAAATCATTACAGTGATGTTTTCTTTTTTGTAAGACCTAGCTCACAATTAAGATTTATCTCTTATTTTTGTGTGAGGARTGAGAAGTGCAGGAACAAAATGAATGAAAAAGAAAGATTTTTCTTTTATCAGTTTCCAAATATGTCAAAATAATCTTAAAACCTTGAACGTGTTTTTGGTCAAAAATGATTAATTTTGTTAATATGAGAAATGAATCTTTTTTTTTTTTCCCTTATATGACTAATATGAAATGCTATTCCGAAATTTTATTCTGAAATTTTATTCTGCAATTTTTCCATTTCTGGTTTTGACATGCTAACTCTTACTAATAAGACATGATTAAGCACATTTTTACCAAAATAAACATGACTYCCAACATCTTGCTATCAGACAAACAACGACATTTCATGCAAACCTGTATTTAAAAATGGGGTTGTAGGATACACAAATCTTCTATTTAAATCCTCATTTTTAGTGAAAGTAGCAAAAAATAATTAATAATAATTAATATTTTTTGGTGTTATGAAGCTCAATTTTRTATTATGTCTTGCATTATGCCTTAATCAAACCGTCAAATTTCACCTTTTTATACCTATTGAAAAACAAATTATTGAAACATAACAGGTAGTTTTGATTTCAGGATATTGACATATGGTCAATTCTTAATTTGGTCTTTTATTTGTATATTTATTCTTTCTTCCCCTATTGAATTATATGTGATTTCAATCTGGAAATTGTCTGATGTGAAGTTCCAGCTACTGGTTTTTGTTCCGCCTTTCTTCTCTAAATAATTAGAACTGGATTTTTAAWTTTAAAGAATGCCTGACATTTAAAGAATAATTAAAGAATAATTAAGATTATCACAGAAKCACAGAATATTCTGAGTGGGAAAGGACTTGCTTGGATCATCCAAGTCCAACTCCTGGCTTTGTACAGGACCAAGATGGGGATCACACCATGGGACCACCAGAGCRTTTTCCAAGTGCTTCTTGGRCTCTGTCAGRCTTGGTGTGGTGACCCCTTCCCTGGGGAGTGCCAGTTCCAGTGTTCCAGTGCCCAACCACCCTTTCTGTGAACATTTTCTTAATATACAACCTAAACCTCCTCTGGCATAACTTCAGGACATTCCTTTGCATCCCATCACCGATCACAGAGAWGAGATCAGTGTCTGTCCCTCCTSTYCCCCTCACAAGGAAGCTGTACCTGCAGTGAGGTCTCCCCTCAGTCTCCTCCAGGCTGAACAGACCCAGTGCCCTCAGCCGCTCCTCACACGGCTTCCCCTCAAGGCCCTGCACCATCCTCACTGCCCTCCTTTGGACACTCCCATAGTTTAACATCTTTCTCATATTGTGACCCCCAAAAAGTGCCCCCAGGACTGGAGGTGAGGCTGCAGCAGCCCAGAGTACAACAGATCATATTTTCATTCCTTCTGAGAAATGAAAGAGACTAAATTCTTGAATGAATCCTCTGCAGACTTTTCTAAAACCTTCTACTGTTACCTTATAGTCCTATAGATAATATGAACCCCAGGAATTGATAAATATTTGTTCATAAGTTTTGGTTTTTTTTCCCTAGTAAAAGAAATCCTCTAACTGTTTCATGACATCACTTATATTTCAAATCATCCCGGTGTCTCTTGGTGTATTGGTTTCCAATATGCTTAGCCTTTTTATTTTATATCAGAAACTTAAATGAGAAATCTCAAATATATTAGGGAAYTATATTACATTTATGCAATTGTCTGTGTCAACCAAACTATAATCTCAGTCAAATAATGGAATCCCTTTTGTTCTCGTATGTTGCTTTCCATAAAAATATGTTGATGTAAAATCATAAATATTGTGTAACTACGAATTAATTCTTGTTCAATTCTATCCACATATGTYTTCATTGTTTAGCCCAGAATTAGATTCAGGCCAGCTAGCTTATGCTTATCCAGGTCATTTCACTTGCCCTTTTAAATATTGCCCCAACCTTTTCACTGATGATTTCTCTGCTATTCAAAGATGTATCAAAAATCAACAAGGCCAGGAGTTGTTTTTGTGCCTCTTTCAGGATTCTTGATTGTGGGACTAAAAGGACAGACTGAAATTTAATCCTGCAGCCAAGTGTTCAGTGGCATGCTCTATATATTCTTCCAACTTTTCTCCAAACAAACCCCAAATGTAGCTATTGCCCTTTTGTTTTTTTCTGCCTTACTAACAGCTAGTGCAAAACATTTTTGAACAGCTACCAATCTGAGAAAAAGCAGCAGGTGGATGCAGACAAGCAGACAGAGCACAGGGAAACCACATTAGGTCACCAGGGGAGAGGGTGATCTTGGCACACTGGGCTGCAGAACCACTGCCAGTCTCTGGCAGRCATCACAGCAAAGGAGTATTTTAAGATGGATTTGAGGGACAGTAAGTAACTGAAGGAATCTGGCTCCCTGACTAAGCATTTGTTACGTGATATAACACAAAGAAATATAAATTTGGACATGGAAGAGGCAGAACCAGTCCTTTTCACCTCTTCACCAAATTGTGGATAGTATTCATTTTGTTGAATCACTCAGCAACATGCTCGCTGACAAGTTTTTTTGGGTTGTTTGGTTTGTTTGTTTTTGCTTTTGKTTTTTTCTTTCTCTTTTTTTAAAATAAGTTTAAACCTCCTTTTGTACAATTAGCATTTTTCAAGTGGAGCTGAGTTAGTTGAAGCAGATGGTTTATCTTTTTTGGTAGTGCTTCTAGTTGGACAAATGAGACTTATTTCTACATCTTCCTCTCTCTTGCAGTGCCTACAAAGTCATTCCACATTTTACGCACTGTGTTTTGACTTATTTAATGCAGGCGTACTTTCCCTGCAGTAAACATGATTACCCAAATACTTTAACTAGAGAGCTTCTGCTTTCCTCTCTGGTATAATTAGTCACACTGCACTCACACTGCATTTAAAGGGGGGAAAAAACCCACACATGGAGCATCTTGCAAATGTGCCTATAATCCCATACAGCTGCTTTCTTCACTTTATTCTTTTTTGACTGCTTATAGAACAAAATTGCTGCAGCTGGGCAGAAAACTGAGCAAAGTTGCAAAGGCACCTCTCCTTTCTTTTCTTTGTGGAATCCACCCATTCAGGTGTCGAGGGATAGCTCTTGATTAGCAATTGCTTAACATGGGGCTAAGTTTTCTTGGATTCTAGCATTGAATAACTTGGCAGGATTTCTATTAGGTTTGAATTTCAAAGCCAAAAGAGTGATCTGAGATCGCATACTGGCAGTTCCACAGTGGTAATTTCCATGTTAAAAGAATACTTATCACCAGCACCACAGCGAAAGAGGCAGCTTTACACAGAAAGGGCCTCTTGTGAAATTAATTTGGTGTTTAGTTTATTAAGAAGCGGATTCCAAATGTGGGTTTTTTTAGTTTCTTGTAAAGAAAACTCTTTCTAATTCTGCTGATATTTTGAAGGCAAAGATTTGATTGTTTAAAGAATGTTTACAAAAATTCTGCTGAACCCRTTTTCCATTTATGTGGCCAACATGCTTTCTAATTCCTGCTTGCTAGAAACGGAACAGGAGATGGAAAAGGGAATGATCAGTGTAGATTCAGTAAGATACTGGCCAGATCAGTTTGGCCATTCTAAGTTCAGTAAGTAGCTTGTTTGAAAGATTAATGATGTAGTTACCATTAGTAAGCTTGAAAGAAAGGTATTTTACATAAGGAATGAAGGTGTATTTGTTAAGAAAAGACTCCCAAAAGTTTATCCAGGTCTGTTGCATGTAATATAAAAGTAGCAATCTAACATAGGTCAGCTAAACAATGTCCTTGTCTCTGCTTATTTCTGTCTGTTAACTGTAAATGAACTTTGGGTAGCTTGTTCAGATGTAGTCATCTAAAGTCAACTGAGATTAATTCCACCCTTCAGTTTTTCTTTTCCTCTAACACTAACTTGTTATGCTGCCTCCAAGGGTCACACCCACTCAATGTCTTGTCTGTTTGGACAAGGAGCTCTTCTGACACAAGGCAATCTTGTCCCACGTGCTGGTGCAGAGCTCAGTCCCCACAGAAGAAATAGAAGACCTCAGCTTTCTTGAGGAGTTAATGTGCCCTAAGGAAGCAGCAATCAACAGACATTAACTTGTGATCACAAGCACAGGAGCTGCATCTTCGATGGACGTGTTAGAGGAAGGGTAAAAGCTTCATGGAGAGCTCTCCATCTGTTACTGGAAGCAGCAAGGGGACAGAGTGGAAAATATGCTAACACAGAATGCTCTATAAGCAGCATTTATTCTATATAAAAAAATGTAAAAAGCTAAAAAGAATCAAACCTGGTTTATATCAGGCCTCCTTCAAGCTCTGGAAATAAAAAAAGAAATAATATCAGACTGCATTTGTCGATGCATGCCTAATTTCTTATGGCCCATTTAAAACCAGACCACCTTCTGGAGTAACTGAGTTTACTGCAACACATGTATTGAAACACTTTTTCACYTCTGAGGTGAATTTAGTGCAAAATAGCAATATGCTGTCCAAAATATGCAGGCAGCTAAAAAACTTCCGTTTTTGCAGATCATTTTATTCAGTGAGAAAAGAGCACTTGAAATGGAAAGGGAAGAAATGAATGTTTAAAAAGAAAAGGGGAGTGGATTGGGATTGTCGGTTCAAGGAGACACAGCCCTGAGAAGTGGGATCTGAGAAACAGTCAGTGACTGAATCCTTTGTATTAATAAAGAGGAAAATCTATCGCAAAATAGATCAATAGACAGATAGATAGATAAGGTTAAGAGTTTCTAACTTTGAGGAAGGAGATTGTAAGGTTTCTGAACTACTTTCTTGTTGTTTAAACAAATGCTATTCTTCTTATATTTTAGAATATAGTTCAGCTAGAAGAAATGAATAGCTGTGGTATTCAAAAACATAATTGCAGATACATTTAGAAGATAAAAATTTTATTCATTTAAAATAACTACATTCAGAACGTGGCAAATAATTATTTTTTAAGTACAATTTTATTAGTAGAGTTATGTTAATAGAATTATTATTTTCTTCTCCTGCCTGATTCATTCTTATCATTTTTCTCTGTTTATTTATTTCAGAATTTTTTTCTTTTAGTTTAAGAAAGGTATCTGCTCATTCTCCACATTTTTTCCAAAGCAGAAAACAAATTCAGTAAACATTAGGACTGAACTCTCAACCGAACTCTGTAAAAAGTAGAATCATAATTAGGCAAAGTTAGTTTGTCTGCTGCTGTGTGTAAACAAGTTGAATAACTTCATTATTTTCAAGCTTTGCCCCTACATTAGAATAATTCACACTACTTCAGGGAAATGACACCTGCTAATTAACCACAAGCAGACAAAGCACTTTAACAGCCATAATCAGTCATTTTCTCCTGCAGTTTAAAAAAGATTAAAAAGCAGCCCCACCAAAAAAAAAGAAAAAAATAAAAAAGAAAAGAAAAAAAAAAAAAAAAAAAAAAAAAAAAAGAAAAGAAGAAAAGATCAAAACCTTTGTGACAAGATGTTTCCATGAATCATCCTCTTGAGGAAACCTTACTGCTTGAAGTAGATTCAAATATAATAAGTCACACATCTGTTCAGAATAGGAATTAAGTAAAGTCACATATATGCTCCATTGTATTTTRCACAAACACCTGTTTGGGACTCAGCTCCAGCTAAAAGTAGATATCTAAAGTGGTCAATATGTAGTCAATAAATATTTATGGAATGACTCATCCCTAACAGAGGTTTTTATAATAATGAACCAGGAACTTCCCAAAGGTCCTTCCCTCTCCATTGACAAACCTTGCCTTTGTCCTACACATCAGCACTGCGGATGACTGAAGTGTTATGAATCACAACCCAACAATCCTGTCCCCAAATAATTTACATTCAACATGCACAAGAGAAGTAAAGTATTAGTAAAAGTAAATATTATTCCTATTTTCCAGTGAGGAGATGAAGCATGAAAAATGAATCTCCTTCAAGTGGTTTCACTGAAAGTCTGTGCTGGAATGAAAAGCAAGTCTCAAACTGCTGGTGTCTTGCTTCAGGAGCACTAAAATTCTGATTATGCCTCTCCTCCCTCTGCTTTCCCATTCTAAGACCCTGCAGAATTGTTTCAATTGTATTTTTAAGAGTTCCTATAAATCCTGATTTCTCAATTAATTTGAAATAATTTAGAAAGTACTTTACATGTCCTGGTGGGCTACTGCATTAACTGAAACTGTGCTGATGCTCTCCAGAACTGAGTGAAAAGGTTAAAACAGCAAAGCCTTCTTGTTTTTCTCTCATTCACTCAATATCTGTGTTGAGYGGGAAAGAGCTACTTTCTGGGACTTACCAGGAAGAAAAGCCTTAAGCTAAAAGTAGAAGACATATAAGGAAATGGTTTCACARTAATTGGTAGTAGGAAAACTAAATATAAAATCACAAAATCCAKGTATTGCAGTCTCAGTTCTACAGTAGTATGGAGAAAAATATGAGCCCTGGGGAAAAGTGCTGAAACAGCAAAAGAAATTATGGAAATCCATTTAAGAAATTGAGATTTCTCAAGCTATTCACAAAATATAGGATACTCCAAGGACAAAACAAAAAGCCACAGCCTTTTCAGATATAGGCCAAGACAAGTGAGTGTGTTTGATATTTCCATTACATGAGTAAGAACCAGGCAGACACTGCTGTAGGGAGATGCTGAACAGGCTGAAGGGCTGCTCAGTCTTTTTCCCCATCACATGGAGCATGTTAGGCAATTCCAATGTTAGAACTTTCATCCTTTAACCCCACTGACCCACCTCCAGAGATGTACTGATATCCTTCGTTATTTTTCTAGGTGTTTGCATAACTTTTAAGAATCCTTGAGCCAAATTAGAACAGTCTTTATAAAAAAATTGTACTTTTCTAAACCACAGCTATTACCACAAAAATGTTATGCACTTTGATCAGATTCTGGAAGAGTTTATATGCTGTTCTTGCTTGAGATGATATAGACAGGAAGGTTTCACTAATCATTAAGAAAGGAACTGCCAGGAAATCTCATCTTCAGATCATGTAAAGGATTCCTTATGGTCTTTGTTTTGAGAAATTCTGATATATCTGCTCTAAGGCTTCGTAATTTGGCATGGGAAACMTCTGCAGGTGAGAGTAGTACATCTCCTCTCCATGGTGAGATTTCACACAGATTGGCTGAGCTGAGTAGTTTTGAGCATGGTTGTATCCTCAGCTTTTCCAGGTAATTGTTATCAATTACCACAATCCCAGAACACTCCAGGGAGCCTCATGCAAGACTACCAAAAAATCACCGCAGAGTTACAAAATGACCTTTCTGTGAAGGAATCCCTGCTGCTGAGGGGCAGAGAACTGATCTCCTGGACAGATATAAGACGGTGACACCACCCATGCTGTGACACAAAGGATGATCAGGACTTGCTGCCAAATACGAGTGCTGAGTTCTACCTTTTCTCTCACAACACATATGCAAAAGTATTTTTAAAGAAACATTGCTTAGGCTGCAAAGTGCCTGTGCTGTGAATTAGGGGATCTCAAGACAACAGTAATTTGCCCCTATCTGTAAATGTACTGAAAGTTACAGTAAAAATATGACTTTGCCCAATATTTAAGATATGTCAGAAACAGAATTAAGGAAAAATACTCTTATATTTGGCATTTCCTAACATTTAATTAATTTAACAACCCAATACGATGCAAATTACTTTCCCTTACTGTTGTTGGGATTTTTGGTTAGCTTTTTGGGGTTTTTCTAGTAATTACAGTCATGTACATCCACACGTTTATGCTCATATAAATTTATAATACTGGGAAAAAAGAAGCTGTGTTTTTCTTTTAATATGAAGAAACACCTTTTTTGACTAGCTTCCCTGCAATGATTCTTGAAGAAGATAAATAAAATARAAAGGCTAAAGGCCTCATGAACTCTATGCTACACCTGTAATTACAGCACTTAAGGGTTCTTAACCACACTGCAGAAGAATAAAAGGAAACTATCTCAAGCACTCTTGGGTTACATGTAAAATCTGTTCACTTTTTTCTTAGCCCACCAGCTGACCTAGTGAACAAGTCCTTTCTGACTTCAGAAGAATCTACATTTTAGCCATTCCAGCTGGGAACAAGCAAGGTTGTATGTTACCATGGCAGCAGTTGCACTGAGAATGGGATAAGTAGAAAAGGTGGCAAAGGCAGCCAAAAATAACAAGTTATAAAGAAGTGGGATTCTGTTTATCKGCGCTTAGGTGGATGGGGTTAAGCCATCCACCTAAGCTGTGATGCTTAGGAGCCCTGGTGATGAAAGTACTTTAAACCCTAAGGGTCAGCCTGGGATCTGTGGTGATGGGTTGCTAACTTAGGGGATCACAGGCATTTGACAAGATCTCATTTGTCCAGTCCACAGAGGATGCCCTGTTTCAGTTCACATTCCCATTCTCCACCTATTGCTTGGTACCTTATAATCAAAGCTGTGTTTCCTGTGTGAGCCTCCTTGAGTGATGTAAGCTCACTCAATTCCTACAGAGCAGGCATCCTTGAGTAACAAGTGAGTATTASTAACTAACAAGGGTTCAGACAGTTAATAATTTTCACTTCGGTTTTCCTAAGAGTCATCAAAAAATTGTTCCAGGTCTGCTTTGATGAAAAGAGTCGAGTCCTTGCAGGCAAAATCCTGGCAGCACACAGAATATTCATAGTTTCCATTTTTAATTCTGCACTTCCTGTCGCATGTATTTGCTCTCAAGCCGCTTCGTTTAAATGATGAAATGCAGCATATTTAAACAAAAAAAGAAAATTTCTACAGACTTGCATTTCTACAGACTTTCTACATGGAAACTTGCAGCCAAATAAACCATGCAGCACAAAGCCCACCAAAGAGATTGTATGAGGCTGGAACCACTGAGGGCTGTATAAAGTTTAAAGAACTGAACAAAATGTTTGTGACAGTTTGATATAGCCCAGGTATTTGACAATGTAGTTGAAATGTAGTTGAAACCAATGTAGTTGGTTTCCAAAGTGTGGTTGGTAAGGTAGATTCAATAAGGAAGTACAATTAATTATCTGTATGAATTGTTGGAATTAGTTATCTCCTCCTCCACTCTTTTCTGGAAACTCTGCAGTGTCTTCTTCACTATGTTGTAACTTTAATGGGCTGTATAGGATGGGTAAATGTTGTACTTATGGAATGAAAATATATCTGTGTCAACACATCTCTTGTGTGTCCTTTCATATAATCAGAAATAAAATAATCAAGATTTATTTTTCTTTTGGTTATGTTGGGAGAGAGAAATTTATGCATACAGTCCCTGAGTACTTCCGCTTGTGTTCCCCCTYAGCTAAAATGCAGATCACTGCTGCAGGTGATTGAACAGTGGTTACAATGTAAATTATTTAAGGCTTAAAAAATGAGATGACATTTGAAATGTGTCATTGTTAATTTAAAAATATGTGATTGTTTTGATATTATTTCCACCCACACATGTCTAACTTTGTCCATCTACCTTTTTCAATCCTTCTTTTTTACCCTAGAGGAACTTTGTCATCCTCTTCAACTGCCATCTTCATTTAATGATGAAAGGAGCAATAGAACATGCAGGTCCAAAGAAGCTATGAAAAATATAACCAAGTTCTGCTGCAATAAAGAAACAACAAGGTATAATGTGGAACAGTCTYTGAACACTCTTTTCTCTGAATAGCCCACTTATATAAATCAGATTGCAGAAGTGATTAAAAGAATAAAAATTATGCAAATATTGTTTTAGAATTAATGTAATAATTTGGCTTTTAGACCTCTTTTGTGTTAATCTAACCAAATAGCACTGCGTTCCTTGGATTACTGTGAAAGTTGCTGACTTGATCAATTAAACTGACAGAGTTCYTCAGTGCTCACAGCAGGGACAATGCTTTGCTTGGTGACTGTGGAGCCGTTTCTCCCCAGAACTTTTTCTCCATTAGGAAAATCTTGTTCTCCTTGCTGTAGTAGTGCATGTGCTGGCAGAAAGATGAGGATGCACCAGATCTGGAGGTTACTGTCCTTACCTGGGGAGATCCCACCCACAAAACAGCACCACAGCTGACATGGCCTCTAAGTTCTCTGAGACAGTTACCTAAACTACCTTAACATATTTGAAACTCATTGACAATATATAATCCATGCAGCAGGCTTTAATAAAATATCCACCCTACTCCCCTGATCCCTGTGRAAAGAGCACAGGCACTGGAAGGGAGCTGGAGTGCTCCCACACAGTCACACTGGAGTGCCCCTGCCTTGCAGGTACCAATAGCCAGAGCTCTSCGGGTTTGGGGTACAGCTGCTTCACTCAGCTCCATGTTTCAGCTTTTAAATCTCAGCAAGTCATACCTGGCACAAAACAAAAAGACTTAACTGTTATCAGAAATACATACTCCTAGACTGCAAGATGAGAAAGGCTGAGAGAAGTAATTTGGGATGAAAYCACTTTCCACCGAGAATAAATTTGGCTGCACAGAAGCTGTATTAAGAGCCGGCCAAGAGCTGGGCATGGAACTGTAAGCTGCCCTTTGTAACTTATTATACAATGTTATCAAATTTGTAGAATATGAGACTATCTGTTACGATTTTATATTATGAATGAGTGCATAAACTTCAATAGATATAGAGTTGCCTCTCATAAGACCTGAGCTTTGGCAGCTGGATCATTGTGTTCTCACGCTGTGGTTGTTTTTGAAGAACAATAATTGCTTTACAGTATAGAGAGTTAAATGATGTTTCTGTAGCTTACGTATTGATTCAAATACTGCCTTACAAAGTCAAGGTTCAGGTTTACAAGAACACAAGAAAATCACCAAACTCTTGCAGCTTTTTTGTACCCTTTTTATATGTTTGGTGTTTTGCAATTTTAGCTTCCCTGTGCACCTAACAGAAATTTGGTAATAATATCTATTTTGTAGTATCTTGAAAACATAAAATTAAATACATTTGAGAAATTAATAGCTATAACATTACATTTAATTATTTACTGTTGAAATAATGCAATGTTGTAGGACCTAGAAAATGAAATAAACCTTGTAAGCACCTTACATTGCTTTTTCAGATTCACTGCAATGAAGATAAAAATGAAATCAGCATATATTTCTGTGACAAAAAAAAACWAACCAAAATAATGGACCAAGAAACATGATAACTGCTGTGCTCTCTGATGTTTTAGAAAGGACTTCAGATTCTTGAAAACCRTGATCCCTTAGCAGTTAACAATTGCATGAATGCAGTCCAAGCCATTAGAACAATATAAGCAAAGCAAGAAAGAGAAAATTCAGGAGTCACTSTTAACCCCTGTACGGAGATAAAAGTGTGGGAAAGAAGTAGTGCTCGGAAAGTATACTTCATTGATTTGTAAGAACTTGTTTTGACCAGGCTTTCAGTTCTTTGAAAGAAACAGCATGTGTCTTTCTCAGGTATTTCTGGGTGCTCTGCTCTGTTGCTGAAGCATTAGCAGACTGACAACAATAAGCCCAGAGTGAATTCAAAATGCTGTTGTTTAAACATCCCCTACTCCTGTACATATTGCTCATTCCGCATGCTGGAAATGGAATACAACTCTCCTTTTCTTGAAAAGTGTGTTCTTAACATAAACTAGATGACTGCTTTTCTGATTTGGAACATCTAAACTCTCACTTCATGAACAGTCATGAGTCAAAAACTGAAGAATATTATTGGCACATTCTGAGTCATATTGCTATTTTAATAGCTACACATTACACTTGCACAGATTCTCACAAGAGAATGAATTACCTTCAGACAAAAAAAGAAAAAGAAAAAAAAAAAGAAAAGGAAAAAGAGGACAGAAAGAAAAAGAGGAAAAAAACCTGTGGTAGATGTTTTTTTCTAATTTTATAATTCAAACTTTATAAAAAAATCTTTCTGAAAATGTATTTTTGATTACTACTAGTCTTTCTGTGGCCATTAAAATAAATGCATCTAATGAATTTATAAAGGTTACACAGAATTTCATTTATCTGAATTTACAGTGCTTGGATACCAGGAAAGATCAAGGAATTCATATTGGTTACATATAATGAGGTAATCAGGCTTTAATGAAAAGCAACAGTTATTAGATAATCAGTTCAGCCTGGTGACTATTGGTCTGTTATTGCAGGACAAGAATAATTAAAGGGCACTTAAGGTATGGAAAAAAATGGCAGCCAGAAAACTGATGTGCCTATAGGAGTCTCCAAACGACAGGCATTTAATAGCCCTTTATATGTTACTATAGCAACACACTTTGATAACTCATCTGCCCACACCACAGTAAAACAAGGGGCACAGGGCTCCTCGGAAAGTGCAATCTCCTTTAAGCAGATCTATAAGCATTGCAGATGAACAGAACTCTAAACATTCCTCCATGAATATTCATGAACTAAGTTGTTTTTTGTTGCCTGCCTAGTCAGCAGTCACAAAACACATGGTGTGTGTTGGCAGCATCTTGCCTAGGTAGAGGGCTATGGACTGAGGCAATGGCAGGAACCAGGACCTGTGAGGCTGACTGACATTTCCATCTGTAGCGAAGGCTGGTAATTAACAGGAAGGAGTGTGCCTGCAGCATTGCACCATCTGCTAGGGAAACGGCTCAATAAGAAAGGAGCTGGATATCATCTCAGTGGTGGCTCGATCTGGTTCCGACATGAGGCTGGGCATCTGTTAGCTGAGGAGATAGGCTATTAGGAAATTCGACTGGGAATGAACAACATGGAAAGAGCACTCTGACCTAGCCCATAAAAGCATCTCTTCAGAAATGGTGTCTTTTTATCTTACTTACACAAGTCTTCTGAAAATGGTTTGCTGAGGGACCATTACGGATCTGTTTGAAGTAACACAATGGTTTCAAAAATGCTGCTTAATTCCAACATGAAATTCTTGAAATCAGGATACAGCTGTCATCTTTTGACAATAGAGCTAATTTCAGAATGAGGATATGAGGTTAAATTCCTTCTTCTGTTTGTTTTTTGGGGCCAGGAAAGAAAATTAACTTCTAACTATTGTACAGCTTAACTCTCGGAACACGGTAAATCTGGGATACTTGAATGTAAAATGTACAGAGATGAAAACATAAAACCTTGTGATGTTTTAAAAGCAGGATTGCACAAAACACAACAGTCAGGAAGAACATCAGTGTGTGTTCTCAATGTGTATATGCACATGTAGAAATATATACATGTATATGGGTTTCATAAACTCTTTGATAGGAATTTAAGCAGTTTGTGGTTTGCAGAAAAAGGCTTTCAGGATTGAATTTTATACTTCAGGGCACTGGAATAGTTTTGTTCTTTGTGCTGGGGGCCTGATCTATGTACCCAGTTATGAATTTAAAATATTCTGTRTGTAGATAATATTAAAGGCCTCTAAAGCCTAATTAACTATAGTGTTTGTGGAAATGACAGTTTGATATTCCCCAGACCTCTAATAATGTGCAGAATCATCAGTGTTTGGGTAAGTATCTCTGTTTTCATTTGCTGAATTTCCCAGAATTCTTTTGATGAGGAATGATCTTCCTACCCTTTTCGTCTTCCGCCCACAGTGCGGAGAGCAAGCGTGCCCATGTGTGTGTAACACTCTCTGTTGGCGTCATCACTGGCTGCATTACATCAGTGCCTGTGGACACAAATCACTTTGGGTGGTGTTTGTGCACCCACAAAGTGCTCAGGCACCCTCTGAGTTGCTGGAACTGAGCAAGTGGAGCAGCCACAGGCATCACTGTGTTCTTAATTTGCTGTCCACGGCAAGAGCAACACAATGTTTTAAAGCAACTCTTGCTGACTGCAGGATAAAGAAACAGCAATTCCACTGCACTTAGAGACTCTGAAAGCCTGTGTRGGTGCTGCAGCTTGGCTTTTGTTTGCTTGGACTGTGGTAACTCGGTTGTCAGAGTCACCAGGGTGACTGTAGTTATCTGTGTGAGTTTTCCAGTCTTTGTCTGCAGTCAGAGCACAGAGGTAGCATTCCAATAGACAGTTCTGGTCTTTCACAGCTCTGATGTGACTTCGTATTGAAATGAAGCCTGTTGTCTACCTTTTAAATTCCCATCCTAAGTGTCATTCCCCTACRGAGTTCATAGGAAGGATTACATGCACAAATAATTGCTGAGAAAATTAGTTCATATCAAGAACCCAGGCAAATAAACTGAATATACAGTAGAGACACACAATTTCTTACTATGGGAGATTAGAATATAGAAAAAAAATATGGTATGTACCAGAAAGTGACAGAGGTGTTTTCATAATTGTAGAGACAATTATGACAAAAAAAGAACAAAGTTTTATACATATTTAGTATTTAGCTGTGTTTTTTTCCTTTTTTTTTTCGGTCTGTTTCTCTACCTAGATTTTAAATTCTTCTCTTTGCAAAAATAACTGTGTATTGTTTTCTGGAAGCGTTATTGAATATTTGGCGTTTCCCCATAATAGGAACCAACTTTTCCTCACAGGGGATGTACAGCTGTATTTACATTTCAACTCCATCCCTTTCAAGGGGGAAMGAGAAACCCTTTAGGGTCTACTCTCCTAGGGACTCAGAAACCAGGTATGTGTAATGCAATTTTAACAAAAAATATTGGCACCACATATAGCTTGGTGGAAGTGTGTTCAGTGAAGGCTGGAAGGTCACAGTCTGGGTGGTGGGTACAGTCAGAAGATGAAGGCTTTCTGCTAGTACTCCTGTCAATACCTTGCACAGGGAACCGTGCTAATTAGAGTGCTCATGGCTTACTCTGCTCCTACAGAGCTTCCTACTCACAAAACTACAGGCAACAATGTCCCTGTAGTAAAATCAACAGGCAAMAGGAAAAAAAAAGAAGTAATATCAGGGGCTAATCAAGAAGAAATCACCGTTGTCTTTCCTCAGCAATTGAAGGATGACAATTGAAGGCTGATCTACAGAGAATAAAATGGACAAAGCTTTTTTTTTTTTTTTTTTTTTTTTTTTTTTTGGTTTCCCAAATATCTATTTTCTTGACAGCAGGTTCCTCACTATTCAATCAAGGGCAATATGTCTTCAGTCAACAATTTTCCCTTTTTTTTATTTTCTTTGTGTGTGTGTATGTATGTGTACAACATTGTTCTTAAAGCTCTTTGCAGCTGGTTGTCATCTGAATGGCTGCCAATAGCCTCTGAGAGCGCTACCCCCTCCAGAACACATCATTTGGCTCCCTGAGATTATTTACTAGTGAAAGCTCTGCATTGCACAGAGTTGGATATGACTCTCAGAGGGAAGAGCTGGGTGTGGCATTTTGAGGAATGAGTAGCAGAGGCAGAAATACTGTTTGGCCAGCAAGAAGATGTGTCCTGCTGTTGTCTGAGGCCACATGTGAAGGCAGGGTAGCCCAAGAAGGCCCAAAGGAACATGAATTTTTGATCAGCAGAGTCCTAAAATAATGAGTAGTTTAACTAAAATACAGCATAGCCTTTCAGGGAGAGGATTTTCTTGGAGATGGGGGAATAGAGAGAACAGTGGTAGTGGAAAGGGAACGGTGCAAATCCTTTTTAAATTCACAGAAGGGTTAATTGATTTCACTGGGCTTTCTCCTAGGACTGAAATATTTACCTTGCAATGAAAATTATTTTTAACATACAGCCATCATTGTTTAGTTTGATATTAATTGAGAGTAAGTGGATTCAATCCCAGAAGATTTCAGCAATGCACTAAAAATTCATGCAGGTATCATTGCTGGGAGGCTGAGATTCAGCACTGAGCTATTAAATCACACATGTGCGCACACACAGTCCCAGCATCCAGCTCCTATCAGCAATCGTGGTGTCCAGTGAGATGGACCCAAAACCTTCGGCTCCTGACATCCCCTTTAATGCAAAACTTGAAAGCTTTCAGAAAGGAAAGATTCAGAGGTAACTTTGGAAGGTCAAAATGCCAATTTGCACCTCCCTGACCTGAAATAGGGGCCATCTAAATAGAACAGTTAGTAGCGCACTGAGGAATTACAATAGCAGAAAAATAAATTTTATTWAGATTTAAATTTAATTTTCATGTGAAATCCTTTCAGTCTCATCCAAGGAAGCCAGATCAACAGGACAAATGAGAATTTTGCTACCTCATTAATTCTATGATATAAATATTAAGAACTGGGTCTGTTATCAGATGRCATTTGTCTCCAGCTACACTGCCTGAAAGGGTTAAACACCTCTGCTTACCCAGTAGGCAAAGTCTATTTTTCTAAACACTTTCAGAAAATAATGAGTCAAAAGGAGGGGATGGGAGGAAACTTTGTTCAGTACAGATTTGAGCTCAACATGAAGACTCTGGCAGAATGACAGACAGGTATGATTTCCCCAGGTTTGSGCTGCACAGATAGGATGGGCACACATCCACAATCAGGGCTTTCCTTAAAACTCTGAAGTCTGAATTATTCCTAAGAAGAATAAAACCTTGTGAACTCTGCTTCCAAAAGCCTGGCTGCAGTTTGGCAGGGCGAGTGAGCAGGGCTGTGCCCGAGGATTGCCGGGGGGACACGAGGGAGGGATGCAGGCGGCATGGCAGGATGCTGCGGGGCTGCGCTGCGCTGGCAGAGCTGCGTGCGGAGAGTTCGCACAGCACCTGCCCACATGCTGGCTCCAGCCAGTGCCATTAGCCATCCATTCCATAGGCATTACAGTCAGCCATGAAATTATAA